>NW_015558595.1:1314406-1322479 GCF_001515605.1 Sinocyclocheilus anshuiensis | reverse complement strand
TAATAGATGGCACTCGTGGAGGTAGGAAAACAAAGTTCTTTATGAACCGCAGGATTGCTTGTAATAAAGATGTCAATGCAAAAGAAAAGGTAGTAGAGCTGACTATTTCTGTCAATAGTAAGTTTGTGATAACGTAAGAAAAGTAGTTTAAATGTTTTGCCAATTGCTTGAGCAACTTCATATATAAATATAGAAGTAAATGCAAAAGTAAAAAGAATTGAATAATGTGATGCTTATATTTATTGTTTAAACATGTCTGTGAAAAATTGTATTACTGTACTTTTCCTAATTAATGCTGTTCAGTTGCTTTGACACAATCTGTATTGTTAAAAGCGCTATATAAATAAAGGTGACTTCATTTTGTTTTTAGGTAGACTTTCCTGAGCAATATAATATTCAAGATGTGGGCAATAAGTACCTGCATAATTAACTCATTCAGCTAATATATTTCAACGGGTGATTAATTTGGCGTCCTCTGTTCCACAGAGTAGAGCTTTCTTTGTAAGATGCATGTTAATATAGGCAATTTTATCCAAGAAGCTGAAAGCTTTGAGCATCTCAATGCCCTCTCAACTGCATGGCCCCTTGTTGTGAAAAATGAAATTCAGGCCCTGAATAAATGTCTAAAACTCCTGATTGGAGTATCAGGTATAAATGATAAAAAGAAGGCTTTAAAAATGTCGGTATCGGTGGTCGGTATCGGCTGATACTGCTTTCTGTGAGCACCCCGAAATTGTACCATATAAAAAATGTTATTTGGTGTTAGATGTTTTAATCTAATCAAACTTGGCTTCGTCAGTCACACCAGTATCCGTTCCTGCCTTTAAACTCCATTTGAATAGTCCCAAGCTCAAGTCATCATAATTGGATGTTAACTTTCAGGCTGGCGGTGTGAACAAACTGCATTCGTGAGATGAAATTCAAAAGATGAGGCCTGAGATTTTCATATTAAAAGTCACACAGGCTGTTTTCTAGGTTATCATCTGAGCGCCGGATATTATGCCAGTGTTCCTGGTTCCAACCGCTCCAGCAATCCATTGTCCAGGCCATTACTCCTATTTACCACTTTTATTGAAAAGATTGTGATCACATCTTATTTAGAAATGCATTTACGGTTTGCTCATTTATCTTCTGTTTGTGTTGCATAACATGCACAGCAAAGTAGCTTTTAATGGAAATGAGGCTGGCTATCTTCACAAAATGGGTTGCTTGAGAGATGGAAGATTATGTTGGCCTTTCATTTCATCTCAAATAACTGCCCTGATGACTTGTGTTCTTCCTGAGCAATATAATATTCAAGATGTGGGCAATAAGTACCTGCATAATTAACTCATTCAGCTAATATATTTCAACGGGTGATTAATTTGGCGTCCTCTGTTCCACAGAGTAGAGCTTTCTTTGTAAGATGCATGTTAATATAGGCAATTTTATCCAAGAAGCTGAAAGCTTTGAGCATCTCAATGCCCTCTCAACTGCATGGCCCCTTGTTGTGATTTCTTTAACCAAATGAAGTCAGACCAGTCAGGTCTCCCACTGTGGCTCCGTCTCCTCTCAGCCTGTGCCACTTTGAAGTCTGGAGTAATCAGCCTCTGCCTGTGAAGTAGCATCGCTAACCGTGATGTGCAGACTCCATTTTCACTGATAATGATCTAGGAAATGTTCCAGCACATTTATCAAATGCACTGAAACTCATGACCTGAGTCTTGGGGAAGTTGAAGCATCCAAGTGGCACCAGAAAGTCACAGCAGTGGATTCCTCTTTGACAGCATTTATATACACTACCATTCAAAAGTTTAGGGTCATTTTTTTTATAGTTAATTATTAATACTTTTATTTAGCTAGAATATTGATTGAATGAATCAATATTGACGGTAAAGACATTTAAAATGTTGTAAACGATTTCTATTTCAGAAAAATGCTCTTCTTTGGTACCTTCTATTCATCAAAGAATCCTGAAAAAATGTATCATGGTTTTCACAAAAATATTAGGCAGCTCAACCGTTTCCAACATTGATAAAATCAATAAAGGTTCCTTGAGCACCAAATCAGCATATTAGGATGAGTTCTGAAGGATCATGTTACACTGATGACTGGAGTAATGATGCTGAAAATTCAGCTTTGACATCACAGGAATAAATTATATTTTCAAATATATTAATATAGAAGACAGTTATATTATATTTAAATAATAGTTTACATATAGGATTAGGGTAGGCTTTTGTTTTGTTTATATTACAGTACTTATTTATTTATTTTAAGCAAATAATCAATTTTTATTAGCTCAAATATTTGAATACAATATTATTGCGATATTTTTGCAGTATACATTTACATAATCAAAACTTCCCTTTGCTTACTTCTAGGGTTTATAGTGTCAAGCAACTGCCATCGAAATGAATGGTAATGTTAGCATATAGCTTTCTCCAGGTACTGTAGGCCTACAGAGTCAGGGGTGTGGCCATTGCCTTAGCCAATTAAAAATGTATATGATTGAATAATAGGTTTAATGACATCAGGCTGGCTGACATGCCTTTGCAGGCCAGGGTTTAGGGGCGAGGAAATGTGGTTGAAGTCTATCGCTTTCAATTCCTTGACATCTAAATTACTTGGCACTAAAAACTCACCTCTATATTTCATTGTGAAGTCATTCATGAAGGTCATAGTCCGATTGATTTCTGAGAGGTGGGTTGCAACATGCCAGAAAGACCATTCCCATTTTTCCAACCATCCAAATTTCCATTCCCACTCTTTTTTGGCTGTGTTATATAGTTTATTGGAATGCTGGACATTTCTGCAGGCCGCCTGTGTCCTAAATTACTTCATTTTGAAGGGTCAATTGATGACCGTCCTTTAAATCTGTAATTGTCCAGTCTTACAGCAATGTTTCTTAAGAGGATTCAAGACAATCACAATCTTTCAACAGACTTCAGCACTGTTGAAACAATGAACTTGTTGATATCCACTGATCATTTGGTTAAATATGGCTTTTGAAGTCTAATAAAGAAAGGTCATGTTTACTCTCTCGTGAAACCCAGGATCATTAATCAGGGTCCTTATTTGAGCTTTTTTCATCCATCTTGTTAGAGCACACAAGGCAGGACATCTCAGCTGAACGCTCCTTGGCTTTCTGGCTCATCTCAATGCTTAACCCTCTGGGGTCTGAGCCATGAATAGACATAGACGACTGTATTCTACTGATTGTCCGAATTATATAATCTCCTTCAGTGATACCCCAGTCTAATGAAACATGGAGGTTAAAACAAAAATGCCTCATGGGTAGATTTGTGGATTACCTTCCTTATTTATCAGAAACTCAAAAGTGCTTGTCAAAAAAGCAGAGTCATAGGTATGGCCATTTATAAAGAGCTTCAGAAAAGCCAAGGATCCTTCAGTGACATTTAATCAGGATCATGAAAGGTGGCACTCCATTTTGAGCGTTATGTACTTTCGATAGCTCAAATGAATCTAACTGCAAGAGACTGCAATAACTCACAGTACTGACAGTACTAGATCATTTTAGAGCTGATTATTAACATTAACTTGTCCAAAAACAATGACAGTAACTAGCGAGATTCTTTTTATGAGTCTCTCGGATATATATATATATATATATATATATATATATATAAACAGATGAAAATCTGTATCTTCAACAATACCATGTGTCAGAGTATTGCTAAAAGTGAGCTTGTAGTATGATTTATGAAATGTAAACAGCTCCGTCTTTATAAGGTACGTGTTGTTGACTCAAATGAGCCTGAAGCCTGAGAATCCACCACTCTTACAGACAGCACCTGATTGTGTTGGCCCATCTAACCGTCCGACCAGCTCCCCTGATACTTATTTCAAAATCATGTTGAAGCCAGACTCATTTTAGCCATTTTCCAGAGAGACTCGAGCATGTGAGCTGAAATTGCAGCTTGTTACATTTAGGCAATGTTGACTCTTCTAATTGCCGTCTGTCTGGCTCTCCTCTCTCTGTTGGACTGAACCAGAAAGTTCTCTCTAGCCGATGCTGCTCCTCTGAGTCATGAGCATTATCCGAGATGCAATTGCACCCGTGTTTAACATTAACTGGCTTTGGAGGCCATCGCAATCAGTGGTTCTGCTGCATTGCTACAATGATGTACATCACACCTCTGCCCAGATTATATTGTAGTTTTTGGCCTCGGCAGTCAGCTGGGAGGTACCAGCCAGTGGGAGCACAATTATATTGCTATATCTGGTGTTCACTATCTCTCTGTCTCTCTCCACCTCTTTGCGTGACAACTGAGCGCTTTGGGGAATTTAATTAGGCTTTGTGCAGAAGCTGTGCAGTTGCTCGGTGTGCCCTGAAGAGTTGTTTCTTAATGAACAGTTTGCTTTGAGTGTTCAAAACTGCATTATTTGCATCGCATCGGGGGTAATATTTGATTTTGGAGAAGTGCATGTTGCTGTTTCAGTCCTTTTTGCTCCTCCGGGATTATGTTACTGAACCATAGTACATTTTTGTAGAACAAAAATTTGACAGAACATAGTAATTTTAGTAAACTCCCAACTACTCCCATGATGCTTGCTACTTTCCTGATTTCAATTAATTATTTTATTTTTTTAACTTTTATTTTATTTTTTTATTAACTTTGACACACCATAAATGTTGAATAGCCAAGAAGCTTTCTTGCTTTTAGAAAGAAATAACATTTCTAAATGTTTTTAAAGAGTTCTCATATGAGCACCAAAGCCACATTTATTTGATTAAAAATATAGTAAGAACAGTAATATAATATTTTGTGGAAATTTTGATACATTTTTATAGGACTGTGTGATGAGTATGAAGTTTAAAAGCGTGTATTTGGGAAAAAAATAACAATATAAAAGTCTTTCCTTTCACTTTTTATCAATTTAATGCATCCTTGCTGAAAAAAGTATTAAACCTTTGAACGGCAGTTTTAACAAAAGAAGCATTTTATTATTTGTAATTTTTGTCTTTGTAGGTTCAAACTTTGCATGTGGCAACTCATAAACCATCACAGTTTTGCATGGTATGTAATATCCCTTCTTTGCTTGGCTGCATAATTGATGCTTGCTACTGTATATTAATGGACTTATTCCAAGTTACCTTTTACAAACTGACACAATTAAAACCAAAATTGGTCAAGTTTTCTGCATGTGAATGATTTTTTTTTTTGTCTTATAATATCTTCTGTTCTGACTTTCATGTTCGCACTAGACTATTTCTTCCATTTTTTTTTAGAAGGTAGCCAATTACACGGCCTCAGTAGCTGCCCTGTGCTGACAGTGCTGCAGGAAGCAGAGGTATATGGCCTATCAAAACCTGCAATTAGCTCTGTGGCCTTTTACTGAAGACCACTCTTATTGGAGGAAACGACATGATAGGAAAAAGAAATCCCAAAGCCAATAACTGCACTAACCTTCATCTTCAACCTTTGTACCAGTCAAAATGATGCCCTTTTAAGTTCGCTTATGTCATTTTATATCATTTAATCTTACTGACGTTTCTAGTATTTTTTATGACAATTAAAGCAAACTTTTAGTGACTTTTTAGCTTTTAAATCTTTTGGGCCTTTATATATCGGGTCGCCCTGTGTCTGTTTCACAGAGAGCTTTCAGGGAATGTGCTGTACTTTTCTTCCAGCCTTTGAACAATGACATCAAAGATAATAGTTTTAGTGTCTGTGCAGAAAGAAAGAAATCTAAAATACACAACCCTTCTAATTATTCATGTGCCTCATTATTCTCTAATAAATTTCCAACAGCCACCCAGTCCCAAACCAGCTTCTCTGCATAGCTATGAACAGACATGGCTGCTGGGTTATTATGTGGCTTTAAGGCAAAGATGAGTGTTTATGGATTATGCATGGAGCACAGTCTGTGTTTAGGCAAAAGCAATCAGTAGCAACAATCGCAAAGAGCTTTGATCAGTTATTAAAACCATTTTAATTGCACCAGTGTCTTTTTTTTCTTGTCTGTTCGATTTTGTTTATTTATTTATTTTTATTTTGGACCTGTCTATACTATAAAAAATGCAAGTTACACACACATCATTTCTAAATAATTCATTTTATTATTATTATTATTATTTTGTTTTGTTTTGGGAGCATAGTCAAAAATGTCAGGGTGATACAACTGTTCTAATAAATATTAAAAGAGAGAATGAAAAAACTCTAAGTAATGGGTTTCCAACCAACATGCAGACTAGAAACAAAAAAATATTGATTTCTCGATTTTAACCGATTCTCATTTTTACAAAGCTATATTAATTCTTAAATCCCACGAATCGATTAGTCTAGCCGGTTTTCAGTTAATGAATGGAATATCGTAGCACGCCTCCCATTCAATAAATCGCAGTAAGCTTTGTGCTTTGTTACTTTTGATATGAAACTAAGTCTCAGATTTCAAAGTCTGTCCATTTTATTACAATGTTCAAACAAGAAATACTGTTTTGGCGTTGTTTATTGTGGAGCGTCAGATCCCTGTAACGCCTCAGTTCAAGAGAAGCGGCAGCATGAAGCACACATAAACGGATCATCTCCTTCGCTTATGTTAAAAGAAAGAGTACAACTTACTGAAATCCATATCCTGTCTCATGCGATTGCTCAATCAGTGTTTCAACCACGGAAAGACGTCAAGATAACAGCTCGTAAACAATATGTCATGTAACGTTATATTTACCCAAGAAAAAACATTCGATGACCATAAACTCATTAATTCAGCTATAGAAAAATGAACTCTAGAGAGGAGCATTTTGATAAATTACAGTGACGCATTGCTGCCAAACACATTATTTTTTCCACTCAATTAGGTCATAATAACAAGATGGTATGTTATTTTAACAACATATTTTATCATAATAACGATATATTATGTCGTTAAAACAACATTTTCTTGTAATAACGAGATGTTATATCATTAAAACAACATCTTTTTCTTGTTAAAATGACATTATCTCGTAATAACGAGATGTTATGTTGATAAAATTACATAATTATCTTGTTAAAACGACATATTTTCTCGTAATAACGAGATATGTCGTTAAAACGACATATTTTTTCTCGTTAAAACAACATGTTTTTTTTCTCATAATAACATATTATGTCATAAAAACAATGTTCCTCTTCAGGAACTCGAGCTGCGTCGAAAACGCTAGGGGAATGCCCTTCAGCGTGACGGGCTCTGAACCTCGTGTGTAATCAGACCAATAGATGGGCGAGACGTCACGGCGGGTGACGTAATGACCAGGAGGCTATAAAAGCACGTGTGGTGAGACCAGCGTCAGCTTTTTGTCATTCAGCAAGCGCTCTGTGTGTGTGTCAGTCTGATATCTGTTTGTGAGTCTATTTGGTGTTGTCTGTCCCGTAGGGAAGAGAAAAAATAAAAGAAATATGTCTAAAGCACATGATAAGAGACACCATCTAAGTAGGGGCGAAGGCAGCCAGCGTTTCAGACTGTGTGTTCCTCCCTGTTCCTCGAGGGAACGAGACGCTGCGTCTCGGTGCCATACTTCCGGCGTCCCTGCCAGCGCTTGCTTCATTCCTAGGAGCTGACGCTGGTCTCACCGCACGTGCTTTTATAGCCTCCTGGTCATTACGTCACCCGCCGTGACGTCTCGCCCATCTATTGGTCTGATTACACACGAGGTTCAGAGCCCGTCACGCTGAAGGGCGTTCCCCTAGCGTTTTCAACGCAGCGTCTCGTTCCCTCGAGGAACTAGGGTTACATACGTAACCTGAGGCGTTTTTCCAGTTCTAGAAGATATTATATATCTTTACATTATGTGAGCGAGGCGATTGTTCACGCTGCTGTCGCCACAGTCCTGAGATAAACGATCTGTACGCTGCTGAAGTTACTGCAGGAGGGATAGTAGAAATACACTGTTTTAATGTATTTTAATGATATTGTTTTTAGCGGCATGTTTATTAGGAATCTGTCTAGAATATAATGCTATCCAATAATTGCACTCAGACCCAGAGGATATGGCTCGTTTAAGATGATCAGATCAAACCAGTTATCAGTATGTATATATATATATATATATATATATATATATACTGTATATATATATATATATATATA
>NW_015558595.1:1300190-1314121 GCF_001515605.1 Sinocyclocheilus anshuiensis | reverse complement strand
TATATATATATATATATATATAAAACTTTTGTTAAATAATTATTTATATAATAATTTTTTCCCCCAAAAGTTAAATGAAACCAACATGGATACAAACAAATACATTCATAAGAGCTTTTTTTAAACTAGATTTTTCTTTATATGATATTTAAAGAATGTGTCTAAGAAGACCTTCTGCCTCTAAATGAAACCACAATGTCAATTCATGTAACTTTTTGTTGCATCCAAAACTATGCCATATATCTGCCATGATAAAAGAGGCTTCATTGTGTAATGGTCATTAGATTGAAACGTGGGCCTCTTATGCAGAAGCACCATTTTGAAAAGCCTGAACTTTTAGAGAGTGATCTTGTATCATGCATTTGTGGTGGGCTGACAGTAATGCAGAATAAAATTGTGGTCATTTGAAACTGCTTTTTAACAGGTGGCCTCCCATCTGTCCAATGTGCTTTTAACCACTCTCTCTAATGAGCACTAGGTCACCTTGGCGCACTGATCCACCATAAATTAGAAACTTTCTCTCCAACAATAATTGGAATATCTGACTCCAGCCTGAGCCTCCACAATATGGCTTTCATTTGGTTTTCTTGTTCTTCAATGTATGCACTATGGTTTGGGAATAACCAACAGGGGCTGTAATGCTAAATGGCGTGGTGTAGTCATTAGCCTTTACTTACTGTAGCTGTCTTTACCATGCAGGATGAGCTTTAAAAGCGTTGGCTTTTGGCCTTTGTGAGGCAAATTTGATGTTGAGTCATGAGAGCGGATCATGCAGTGTATCAGCAAGGGCTGCTGAATACGAAATGTCAAAGAAAGAATGGCTCCCAGAAAGTCCTTGACACAAAAAGTGTGTTATTGTCACCATTCTCTGTAGCATATTAGACACTTCATCACAATGAGGTTGTTTCTTTCAGGAGAAAATCTAAAGCCCAAATAATAACTCAATATCCACAGACGTTAGAAGAAGGTGTTATTAAAACTTTTTTTTTTTTTCAGCACAAATGCTTAATGTAGACAACACTTCTGTGATTATTCTTGCACATCTGAGTCACACGTTTTAGACTTTTTGCTGAAAAGTGGCATTCTCCCTTTTTTTTCTCTCCTGAAAGACCTATTTCTAGGTGTAGATAAGTTTTTTTCTTTGATTATGTTCAGTATTAGCCTCTGGTAATGTATTTAATTTGTACTTTAGAGACATTCAGAGACATTAGAGACATTGTTTAAAAACTATTAAATTGCCTTAAATTAACAATTTTTGAAGTGAAATACATACTTAAACTTCCTTTATATAGGGGAGATATCATAAACTGGTAGACACACAAGTGAGAGTATTCAGAGTGATTTAATTCATTTTTTGTTATGTGATTGACTATTTATCTTTTATAAATGAAACATTATAAGTGTTTTCTCCAATATCCTGGCAGCTGAATTGTTTTAACCATCAAATGGAAATTATTTGATCACAATTTGTGCAAGAGATATTGAGGTTAAAGTTGTCTGTTTGAGATGGCATTGATAGACTTGGCAAGCATGCAGCTCTGCTTTATTAATTGAATACTCCAGTAGGTGGCCAGTGACATATAATAAATCATCCTAAATAGGGGTAAACTGTCTAGAATTAGTGTCTGTGTGTTTATCACTTGAGTCTCAAAATGCTTTCTGGAAGTTAAATAATGAAGAGTGGCATCCACTGCAACTGGGGGCAAATAAAATGTAATCCTATTAGAGAAATAGGGAGAAGGGAAATGATAGAGAGAATGAATGTTGATTGTGTGTGTGTGAGAGAGAGATTGAGTAAGGGAATTGTTTAATGCAGTGCAAGCACTGCAGTCATGTAAATTATGCAATTATTGTAAAATATTTTGTGATAAATGTCCCATTCTTGCACACTTATATCAAGCAATTTTGTGCATATCCGTGCTTTAGAAAAACTGTACAAACAAGAGGAATATTTTCTACATGCAGATTAAAGAAATTATATAAATACAGAAATGCTTGTATTATTCTTATTTGTTAATAGCTTTGGATAAAAGTGCTAGTATTAGTATAGTGTTGTTCATGTCGCACTACAACCCTGAAGATACACAGTGCAATTGTATTGTAGATCTTTTAAGAAACTGCAAAGAGAAACCGCTTTTCTAAGAATTTAAGATAAAGCTATACCTTGAACTCACTCTATAATATTTCAACTGATATCATCAGTCCATCAATCACAGAGCAGAATTTGTTCTCATAGCATGGTATCGCTCACTTTTAATTCTCTACAGTTTTGTGTGAATTTAAGGCATATTACCAGCTATAAATCACCATACTAAGCAGCTTTTTCTTTTTCTTTTCTTTTTTTTTTTTAATAGTAGTAGCTGTACTTCTTTTCTTTAAATGATTAGCAATATAGATTGGCTTTACAGAGAACAGTATATATATATATATATATATACGTATACATTTATAAATATAAATATTATGTAATGCATATTATAAAATTAATAATGACATATCTGTGTATGTGACCTGTGTTGGTCGGCTTTAACAAAGCTTTTCTTTTTACTTTTCCTTAAATCATTTCAATTTTGGAACACAAGACCGTGCACTTTATAATTAACAGAATATTAAATTGCCATTAATTCTCCAGAGCTCAAACCTACTTCTCCTTCATATTTAATTTAAGGTGACTTCCTCAGCACAGGTCTTTATGTGGACATTCAGACATTGTAATTCAATTGTACAATGAACAGTCTGTTTTATTTAGAGCTGTGCTAATTAATGAACATCAGACCAGCACACTGTACAGCTCTGCCTTCAGGCTACTTTAAAGCTGTTATTCAAAACATCTTTAATTGAATATTCAGAGTAAAGTATGTTAACCTCAGTTCTTTTGGGATATTCTGCCTTATGTCACTGAATAGGGAACATATTATATACTAATACTGATTCATGTACTTACTTCAATTAACATGACTGCCTACAATTAGCTCAGTTTACCTGAATCCCCCCTGTGTATAGTTTGATAAATCTCTAGGTTCATAGCTGTGCCTTGACCTGCTTTGCAGCCTGGTAATTTCCTGTGTTTTATGTACACTTTAAAGCATAAGGCATCATTCTTTGGGCCCATAGCTGGACACCCTCAAGACTTTATGCCTTGCCCTGAGGCTGAGATGATAATGTGTGGTGGAGATGGCCATCTCTGAGCTAGTGTTGTGCTAATGTGATCTTTTCTCCTCTCCTTCCAGTTAGCACAAAAGAAGAATCGGAGAAGAAAAGGAAGAGACGGCTGTGGTTTCTGTAGGTAATGTGCTTTTTGTTCTTGTGAATCTTATCAGCATTAGTATAGTGTTGTTCATGTCGCACTACAACCCTCAAGATACACAGTGCAATTGTATTGTAGATCTTTTAAGAAACTGCAAAGAGAAACCGCTTTTCTAAGAATTTAAGATAAAGCTATACCTTGAACTCACTCTATAATATTTCAACTGATATCATCAGTCCATCAATCACAGAGCAGAATTTGTTCTCATAGCATGGTATCGCTCGCTTTTAATTCTCTACAGTTTTGTGTGAATTTAAGGCATATTACCAGCTATAAATCACCAAACTAAGCAGCTTTTTCTTTTTCTTTTCTTTTTTTTTTTTAATAGTAGTAGCTGTACTTCTTTTCTTTAAATGATTAGCAATATAGATTGGCTTTACAGAGAACAGGATCATGTAAAATCATGTTTGTCTGTGTGCACATTACAGTAATCTCTTGTATAATTACAAATTAAAAGCAGTAAAATGATGTTCAGAGTAATGGGCTGGCACTACGGTTTCCAACATGCACTGCAACTTTATTGACTGAATGATTGAATGATTGACTGTTTGCTAGTTTATTATGTGGTTACTGTTGTTGCTTTTGTTTTACGTACTTGTTTCACACAGAAACAAGAACGAAGAAGAATAATGCTTTAATATCATGAAATGTAAGTTTTTGAATTGGGCTGGGTGATGTATATCTTAATGATGGTTAAAAATGATTACAATAATAATAATAATAATAAACAAAAAAAGCACTGTACATTTCATTTAAAAAATTGGTTACAAACAATTTACAGAAAAAGTATTTAATTAACTGAAGTAATATTAATACTCAATATACTAATATGCTAAATTCCTAAAATCTGTTTAATATTAATACTTAATATACTAATATACTAAATTCCTAAAATCTGTTTAAAAACCTTCATAATATAGAACTTTGACAACCACTTTTTCACAGTAAATTAGGGAATTACTTTTTTTTTTTTCACTTCCAATAATTGTACATTTAGCGGTAATGTCCCATTAGATCTATTATAGTTTTTACCATATAAAGTAAAGGCACTTGACATCTTAACCATTTAACAGATTTTTACCATAGCATTTTTACAATCTTTTAGTGTTAAAATTACAATCAATTTTTACAGTGTAGGCTAGTATTAGGATTTGCTGTGGTATTAAAATTGGTACTGAGAATTCTGAAATGTAAACTAAATTTCTGGTATTCTAATGACATTTTTTTTAAAATGAATAAATTCAAATAATTTAAAAAAGTATACACCGCATACAGATTGATTGAACAATAATTTTCTTTTCATATGAGTTGTTCCAGCTTAATGACAGACAGTTATGACAGAAAATGACCTAAAATGCATTGATGTACAGTAAAAGTCTGACTACAGCATTTTATTATGAGAAGTTTCTGTTAAATCCTTGCAATCTCTCTAATGCCATCATTGAGACTTCCGGCTGATTCATCCAAGTTAAGTACCCAACTCCAGTTTACAACCTGAGGTGTCAGGGATGTCTGAAGCAACTAGTAATTAATGCTTCCACTGCTACTTTGCTGAGCTGTGTGTGTTCCTCTCTCCCTCATGATGAATGGAGCCTGGACCCTGTCCAAGCTGTCATCTGTGATTGATGCACTGTGCTTGTCTTCGTCCGGGTTTCTTGTGCTCGGTACCTCCCTTCCCCCATCCGATCTTCAGCCTCATCCTATTAGCCACAGTATTAATCACCGCCAGTGCTGCTAATTGCTTTATAATCCCACCCCTGAGCCGTACAATGTGTTGAGAGAAGTCACTTCTGAATCCCATCACTTTCCCTGCCATCTCCGTATCTCTGGCTCCACCATGCTCGGTTTTGATAGCAATGTATTACCCGCGATTCCCTTCCTACCCTAATCCTCTCCCGATTTCCTCAACAGATAATCTAACCAAGTCACTCACCGTAAAAACTGCAACGCCATACCCATGCTGATGTAAGAGACAAAGGGCCTGGTCGGATTTGTCAGGATGGTCATTCAGAGGATAGGAGGCAAGCGGAGGTCGACCTCAAGCACTAAGCCTAAGCCCTTTTGCTCATTCCTGAGAGTGAAATCTCAATCAGATTTCGGTTTACTCCGTATCGCTGATTAGTCTAGGTCAGAATTTCTCAATACATTCCTACAGGCCCACCCACACCACAAGTTTTAGTGGTCTGACTAATCGAACACACCCAATTTAGTTCATAGACTCAAGGGGGGTCTCTGTAGAGTGACTAATGAACTAAATCAGGTGTGCTAAAAAGTGGGAGATATCCTAAATGCATCCGTTGGGGCTTGAGAAGCCCTGGTCTAGGTTATTCAAGCATTTTCACAGAACCTAAGGGGGTATTTGACGTTCACGCTTCATTCCAGATGTGGCTTTGGGTAACTATACCGTCATGAGAGAAGACACAGTGCATTGAGCATGGAAATGGAGGATTATGGGGAATAAACTCAAGCTTGAGCAATTGGCTTAACCAGGCAGCCCTGCGGTCACGCTTTGATATTTTTATTTATTGCCTCCCTCAGCGATAGATGACATATTTTCTCTTTCTGAGAGTCAGCGAGCATAAATTCTCCAGAAAGCTAAGGCACCTTGTTGGGCGCTCCTTGTCGAGATAGATTGACAAGCCACTCAAGCGGCCCTCGCTAATCAGAACTCCCATGTGGAGAGCAAAGCCCTGGGAAACTCATTTAAAGTTGTCGGACATATTGTTATTCAAAGCACATCAACGTCAATAGAGAACAATCAGGAGAAATATGAGAAAAATCAATCCATCTGTGAAAATAATCAACATGCTGGCCTTCTCAACTTGTCTTTCATCTGTCTATATCCAGTCATCTGATTATGGATCGAAATAATTTAGAGATGAGAGGTCCGGTAATGGAGGTGAAGACCATTCTGGAGATATTTGGATATTTGGAGCTTTTATAGTGCTGTTAGCATGCTACATCTCGCCATCGGTGCTATAACAAGGCGTATATCATCCCTCTCTAGAGTGCATTAGGGGCACTTTGTGCAGGCTTTTAGTACCCCCATTCTGCAAGCAACTCTCTTCCCTCTCTTTACTTGCTCTCCCTCTCTTTTGCCACACTTTAAACAGCATATTACCATCGCTAGCCCGTCTCCCTCATTTTCTCGACAGATAAGGATGCTTTTTTCAGGCCTGTTCCTAACAGCACAGGCTATGCCCAATGTTCCTCTTTTAATCCATCACATTATACTATTTCATTTCTTCTCTAATTCGTTAATCAGCAAAGCGCCCAAGCTGATATGACCGTAGTCATACCAGAAGCAATTTCACATCTCCGGTTCGTCTCTCGATTTCTGCCCGGTGAATTCTCAGATTGTTCCTTTAATAACCTTGTCATGGATGTATGACAGCTTTTGGCACATGACTCACATTAATGCGTCGGCCCATTAAGAGGAAATTATCAACTGCTGACAGATGGACATGTCAGAGAGACATGCCATGAGGGTATTTAGATGCAGCAGCGCATGCTGGAGAGTTAATCCTGTTGTGTGACCTCTAATAAGAAATTAGACATGAAATGCTGTAACAGTAAGTAGGATTATTAACAAGAAAAAGTGTTACGTTTTCAGAAAAATTTTTCAGAAAAATTGCATATGATGTCTCAACTAGCAAAAATATTACAAACCTGAACTTTGAGGCTGAATTAGCATATCTTGCTCTGAGCAACGTTTTATGCAGGACTAATAATAGTATACTATGAAGCATAGTTTACACCCAAGGAGTTTAAAGGGGACTTTGGTAGGTCTTTCACAAATGGAAGATTGCCTTATGGTTTTTCACACCATCTGGGGTGTCTAGCGTGCCACACTCTACATCAAATATGACATCTCTTACTAAAGGTGCTCAGACTATTGATAGAGGTGGGAGGAAGTGCTTATTTAGGGAAAGCATTGGACATTTGCAGTCATATCACAGTTCCACACTAATCCATACATTGCAGCACAGCAAAATGGTACAATATTAATGTATAATAATACAGTATTAATATAATAATAATACAGTAATATATATTAATACAGTATAAAATATAATATGATATAATATAATTTCTATTTAAAATTTTTCCATTATATATTTTAATTTATTGTAAAAGTAATTTATTCTTTTGATTGCAAAGCTGAATTTTCAGCAGCCATTACTTCAGTCTTTAGTGTCACATGATCCTTCAGAAATCATTCAATATGATGATTTGGTGATGAAGAAACCTTTTTTTATTTTTATCAGTGTTGAAAACAGTTGTGCTGCCTAATATTGTGACCTATATGTATATATAATATTGTAGGAAACAACAGCATTTATTCATGTCTTTACTGTCACTTTCGATCAGTTTAGTGCATCCTTGCTGAATAAAAAAATTTATTTAAAAAATGAAACCTGCAAGCAGCGTTGAAAGGACCCTCGCACCCGGAGCCACCTCCACCCGGTGGCCTTAGGAAAACAGTGAATGGTGGGCAATATGCATTTAAAGTGGTAAATATAGGAGGAATATGTCAAAGTAATGTATATGTGCCAAACTTCCTGCTGCCAGCTGGTGAGGTTATGACTATAACTAAATATTGCCATGTGGATGTCTTCAGGCCAGGACTTTTATCAAACACATGAAGTTTGGTGCAGATTGAACATATGTTTGAGTTAGTTTAAAGCATGACATATCCTGCTGCCAACAGGTGGCGCTATGATTATAACTGAATATTGGCCTTCAGATGTGTTCAGGCCAAGACTCTTATCAAACGTGTGAAGTTTAGGGCAGATCGGACATTGTATGGCTGAGTTACAACAATGTCATTTTCCGTGGCGAAACACCGAAATTTGGCAGGCCGCCCTTCGATGAAAACTCAAGATCTTCACAATTTAGGATCGCAAAGGCCTTATTACACTTACCAAATTTGAAGATGACTGACTCACACTAACCAGATTTGAAAATAGCTGACTTGCTGTTGCATTTAGGACTTCGCTCCAAGAGACTTTTTTGTAGGTTTTGGGATATTACATGCATGTACCAAATAGGGCTGTGCAAATAATCGAATGCGATTTTCATGCACATCTCGTCAGTAAAGCCGGTTCTGTGATTAATAGTAAATCTCCAGCACGTGCGTTCAGACTACACAGAGCCATAGTTCACTGACAAGCTACGCAATATCGCGTTCATAATCGGCAATGAATCGCCTGCGATTTTGAACGCGATATTGCGTAGCTTGTCATACGTGAAACATAGCAGGTGGGGCGCTTCGTTTAAATTTTATAAGTGGCGCTATTTAGCCATTTTGCCACGCCCAGTTGTGAAACTCTTTTCAAACTCTTATTGTTTGTGATAGTGAAAATAAATTTACATCTGCATCCTAACTCAAGCTGCTACCCCTATCAACTCAAGCTACTGTCAAATGCGCATTTCTAAGAGACCAAAAAAAAAAATATATTATTAATATTGCAGCCTGCATTGCAAATTGTGCTGAAGATACACATCAAAGTCAGACAAAACAAACCTGTTTCATGATTTGAAACAATATCAATGCAGAAATTAATTTTTCTGTTAAGATATTTATTTTGTTAAGGAAAAATGACTTGAAAAGTGTAAGAATTCAAAAATGTGAAGTGTTTGTCATGTTCTGACAATAAAGAGTAGTTTAAAACCACAATTAATGGTCTGCTTTCTACAACTTGAGAGCAAAAATCTGTCTTTAAACTTGAAATAAAGATATGAAATTATTGTGATAATTACCGATATCGACTGATATGAAAAAAAATATTGTGATATTTTTTGGGCCATATCACCCAGCCCTAATATTATATTATAATATGGAAAGTAATATTTCATAGACAGTAACAAATATTTATGACAAGTAAATGTTCTCAGTTGTTCTCAGTTCTCCCACTATTGTCCTGTGTGGCACACAGTTAATTGTAGAATATGCACAGAGATTAAGAGGTCTACTTCTGTGGTTTAATTATTCTCATCCCATTTTCTTTTTATGCCTGATCTCATGTTATTGTACAATGGAGCAGTGATGATGTTAGTGTCAGGGACACATTTTACATCTATTTATAATTAGAACAGAAACTTAACATGGCTGTTCAGATGGATGCTAATCGTATCACTTTCATGCCAACTTCTCCATGGTAACAGAGCCATGTAATACAGTTATTCAGTCAGCTGACAGTGAAGCGGAGCCAATGGGGGGGCTTTGAGAATGTCCAAAGGTCTCATGTGCACGTTCAGTCATGACACTGACATCAGGTCAGGTGATCTCCTGCCTTTACATGCTCTTTTTGCTCCATTTCTATTGGGTTAAAGATAAAGGCCAATGGAGGAGTGGATGTTTTTAGATCCAGCCTATGAGATGCTAGGCACGTTCATCCATATGTCTCCCCTGTATTATGATGTTTATCCTTAGAGAGACCGACTGAGGCTTTGAGGAAGCTTTGCATTAGATGGCACACACATAAGCAAACCCATCACTCTCAGACATTACCTGAATCAGAGGCTAGGATTTCCCATGATTCTCTGTCAGTGCTGTTTAAAAGAAACAAAGGAAAGCAAAGAGAAAAACAAACACTGCAAATTACCCATGGGAAAGCAAGAGTCCACTACAATCTGCTAGATATGTACTCTGCTGAATGCCTGCAAATAAGTATTCTCAGGCCAAATAAAGGTGAGTGGCACCTTGACTATCAGCATATGAAAGCTTCTCCGTTCGAAAACAAGACAGGATGAAATTTATCCTGAGCCACACACGCAATGGCATTTTGCCACTTAAATGAAATGAAGACTAATAGAGCAGGCTATTCACATCCCTTCAGCAATTATAGAATGCCTACCAGTGCCGATTATTTAGACAGGGTGGATAAATCAAAAAAGCACATATACTTTGATTCCAATTAGGTTTGGTGAGCTTGAGTTGGCAGTATTGGTAATTTGAGGAGCTTAAAGACCTCGCCAACCTAACTCTGCCTCTAAGCTGCATGTGACTTGCAAGTTGTTTTCATCCCTTCCAATGCTCCGCGGCTGCTCCGCTGTGAGTTGGTCACGATGAATGGCAACCAGCCCCCAGGGGCTTTGAAGTCAGATGCTTGCATTGATCTCCAGAGCTGCCCATCATCTCAGTGGCGCGGTGGAGTGCTGTCCATCACAAACATACCTGAATCTCCTCAGGTTCCATTTTTTTTTTTTTGTTGATGAAATTGATGCCATACAGAAAGGGCACTGCATACTAACACGAGACATATTTATGCAAGTTGTGTCTGTCAATGATTGTCTCCGCTGTGAGTCAACACAGCTTGCATTTTGATGCATATAGAACATTTTGCTCTGAATATGTTAAGCATGCAGCTTGTCTACTGATAAGTTGTAAGTAAATGTGCTTGGGTAGCAGCTAGTGTCAATAAACTGGAAAATTACAGTCTTATTAATTTATCACTTATACAATGTTACAATATTTTGCAAAATGGCCAGCATTTGTTTCCCATAACAGAATTTTGTTCAGAATTTATCAATTAAAAATGTATATTCTTAATGAGCATTTTTGTGTTGTTGTACAAAAAATAAATAAATAGAAAATCCCTAAAACAAGAGACATTTACCTGCAATGGCATAAGATAGTAAGACTTGTTTTATTATATTATAAAATTATATTGAGAGATATGATAACCCAACCTTATGAGTAAGTGTAACTATTTTACAAGATGGTGATTTTGTACAATGTGATTTGTTCAGAAACATATAATATTTTGAATATATATATATATATATATAAGGGTGAAGTTATGTAAAATGTAACCCTAAACCTAACCAGTCAGTAAGGCAACAATGTACAAATTAACTAATTTGCCAAAACATAAAATAGTTGAATTGCAGTTAGAGAATGTTAGATAAGAAGTTAGTTTCTGAAATGAATACAAATTTCCAATTATGACACATAAAATTGCAATTTTAAACTATAAAGTCACAGTTACAAAAAATAAAGTATTTTATTTATTTAGCTGGAGATGGGTTTTAATAAATGGCACTTGTATTCAAATTGCACTCATATTCAAGACTTATATTGAGTCTTTGTTATGTTATTTAATTTAGTTTCTCAAATTAATTTATGTTGTTTTAAGGGTTTTTAGATATTTTATTGATAAACAGGACAAAAAAAATCTAAAACAGTCGGACATAACCTAGATCGGTATGCCTATGTATTGGTCCACTCTCTTATGTAACACACATGATCTCTCACCTTTACAGTTTCAAAGAGACCACTATTCTACTTCTGTCACACCTGCAAAGTCATAGCTCTCATCTGCTTCAAGGCAAGAGTAGAAAAATACGAGAAAAAGAAGGGCGGAGTAGGGAAGAGAACCAACCCACGCAGTGAGCTGACCTATGCCCATCGCAGCCTAATCATTTTATCCATGGTAGCACAGTAGAAATGTTTCGGGATGTTGCAATAGAGGGATCAAAGCGAGAGCATCTTAATCTGTTCTTGAACTGTATGAAATATCTAGGGCACGTTTTTTTTCTTCTTCAAATTGCACTAAGATCATCCGTCGGTGAGTCATACACATCATCGCAGGCTCTAGGCACTTCCAAAACAGCACTACGTTAATGCAAAGTAACATTTGGTTAGTGTAAAATATTCTAAATCACATAAGATAAAAGCAAAAATAACTGGATTTGTGCAGATGGAAGGGTTGCTGTATGCATTGCTGACAGTGTTTGTATGAGTATGTGTGAAAAAACAGCATATGAGCATTTTAGGTAGTAACTGTCATTTAAATCCCTTTCCCGCCATTTAACATGCAGTGTAGGTGGTGTGCTCGGGGATTAGGTTTAGCCTTTAATATGTCTTCGGCAAGTGCACAAGCTGTAGACTTCCTTTTTCGTACTATATGGGGATCAAACCAATTGCAAAACCAGTGCAGCTATAGAAACCTTCTAAAAAAATCTAACTTTACCTGCTAAAAACGTGTTTTCCTTTCTTTAATGTAGTGATGGGAAGTCCGGGTCTTTTCCGCGAACCGGTTCTTTCGGACAGTTCGATATCAAGTCTATCGTCCTGGGCCGGGATAAAAATACACATTCAAATATATAAAGTCAGTAATCATAACTTCAGTCAGTTAAAACATCATAATCATGATCTGAAAAGTATACAATTGAGTTTTGCAGCTAAGCACCCAAATACAGTAACAGGCAGTGATGTGCATACGAGGATTTTAGTCTTGAAGATATAAAGTAAATAAATTAGTTCAGCACAGAAACCATAATCCACTTACTATACATAATCCTTTGCGATTAATTAAATAAACTTACGTTTCGCCAGATTGCCCTTCATTCATGTCCTCGGTTTACCCGCGCTCATAGCATTAGCACAGAATCAGTTGTCCAAAAGAACCAGTTCGGTTCAGACATGCTGTGTCAATCATAGTAGGCAATCTGTTCGGTAGCTTCACCGCATGCGCAGTATCATCAGCTCATCGGTTCTCAAATCGGACGTGTTTGAAAGAAACGGGTCTCAGTTGAGTGTACCGGTGATCCGAAAACCGATGCAACCGGTTCTTGACTCGAGAACGAGAACCACTCCAGCAGTGGGCGTGTAGGTTCGTTACCCGGCGCGCTGCACACATGCTGCTCTGCTCGTGTTCATCATCAGTTCTCTCTTCACTGCAGTTCAGTCAGTGTACTGTTTGAGTAAATGAATAACTCTGGGATATTGGTTTATTTCGACTCAGAGGGAGTGTCAGCCACGTTAAAAAAGTGAATAACTTAAGTAATTTGTGGATTAGTGCTTACTGGAGACGCGAACCGTTTCAAACGATTCAGTCCGATTTGGTGAACTGGTTCAACCAGTTCACTAAGAAGAACCGGTTAAATCTAATGATTCGTTCGTGAACCGGACATCACTACTTTAATGCCCATATGGCATTTAGAAATGTACAGTCCTATTATGATATAATACAATGCAAGCAAGCCCAGACAAACCCTTCTATCACAACTCACAACAGCCAATACACAGTAAGGCCCAATCCCAATTCTACCCCTTAGCCCTTCCCTAACCCCTCGGTTTCGCACGTTCACGTGAAGGGGTAGGGGTGTCTCAATTCTCTTTTGGTTGGAGGGGTAGGGGTAGGAGAAGGGCCAGACAGCCCTTTAAATGAAGATTTTTTGGGACCACACTTCAAACGGTATGAATTATCTCAGCGTAAACCGGCTTCAGGGGCAACATGGCTGCCCGAGCGAACAAAAAGACACATAAATGTAAGCATTTTTGGCATTAATAAAGATTTTAACGAAAATTAATCATTTGTTTTATGTTACATTCAATTGTGAGTTCATATTTACGGTCATGTTACTCAAAGAAATGTTTGCAAAAAATAGCGAATATTTGCTAACTAACGTCATATCATTATAGACTGCACGATAGTGCCACAACATATTTTCATGTCTGATCAGGGCGATAACCACCATAGACATTGAGGGGGGCTAGTCCCCCCAATAATTAGAAATCGCTAAACCCTTTTCTCAAATATTACCAATTCGAGAGAGAGAGAGATGAAAGTTGCATGTATGCTTTTTAGAGTGAGTTTACTTAAAAAAACAGCGA
>NW_015558595.1:1294094-1300164 GCF_001515605.1 Sinocyclocheilus anshuiensis | reverse complement strand
ACCCCTTGACTCTCTGTTTCAAGGGACAAGGGGAAGGGGTAGGCGGAGGGGTAGGGGAAGGGGAAGAAGTATAAAATAGAATTGGGATTGGGCCTAAATGTCACCATATGGAGGGTAAAATTTCTATATTCGAAGCAATCCATCTCACTTCTTACTATGCTCTTTTCCATCTTCGGCTCAATTGGACCAATGCTGTATTCCATTTAGCGCAGAATATCGCATTGACAACTTCCTACTTGTAAAAGTGGAACAGAATGCAACAGAGATCAACAATCAAGTTCTGGAAGAATAAATCTCATTAATTTTCTCCATAGGGAAATTGTTTTTGAATGATAATTTCTAAACGTTTGTAACGTTGTGATTCACATTATAGCTGGTTGGTTTGGTTCATGGTTTATAACAGAGACATTTTTAAATATCCCTATGGGCACCAGAACTTGACAACACCCAGCTGTGGGTGTATGATGTCATGCTAACATGGTGGCATGCAGGGAGATATGGTTTTATGTCACGTTTAAGGACATAAAATGCATAAATGAGTCAGAGTTTCTGTAGCAGACAATGTTATGCTTGAAAGGAGATATCAGGTAGAAATATTGCAGATATTCCACATATTGAATGAAATGCAGCATGAGACAACATCCACTCAGTTCAGGTAGGAGCCATCTTGTTTTCTCAGATGGCATGTTGATATAGCATAAAACTGACGCAGTAAAGGCTTATGTGGCTTTTTCATCGTAAGTAATGCAACTCAAATACAGAGACTTGTCAGACTCAAGATACTGTGCACTGGTGGCCCTGCTTATTACACACAAATTGTGTGTTCAGCAAACTTAATCGGGCAGAGAAACATTGAAACAGTGCATGGGGTGAACTCAATCACACAGTAATGCCTCTTAAACCCACTCTTTGCAATCAGAGCTGGGCAATTCCAGGAAAATTAAAAATTAAAAATTAAAAAGATTCACAGACTCTCCGTTGATGTTGAAGGAATGCCACTCTTAACCCCTGACAGCTTCTCAACATGGTTCTGTAAATGTTTTTTGTGTTCAACTTCTTGAGCTACATGTAGGCTATATGTACACATTTATCCAATACTGATTTACAGTTTAGCATAATAATGACTCTGACTGTAACTCTGACTTTAGAGTAAACATGAAATCACAATTGACCCTATTTAGTTTATTAATGTACTTGGTCCTATTGTTTATGATTCATCAGTGCATGTTATTCTAGATAGAAGAAAAAAATATGCCTTGTGTAACTTCTGCGTCTGAAATTACTGCTTTTTGGCTGAGATTATCTAGGCCTTGTGGCCTATTGATATGCTAATTAATTATTAAGTAGTGATTATTTTAGGCTACTGTTATAGGTGGCAATAGTTTAATTCTGGTTATTGATTATTTCTTGGATGTAAAATGGTTGTATGCTCCATGAACACTTTGTAAACATGAAATGTTTTTGAAATGTGTTTTCCAAAGGGTGCCTCTGCTATATGTAGTACAATAGCAGCAAATAGGACCTCCATGGAAAGGGAGGAGGGATTATTCTCAGGTTGGCCTAAAGGAGCCTAAGTCAAAATGCCCAGATGCTTATTAAATGCCACTTTGGCTCACAGTCTGCTGTAAATTGAACATGTGAGCGTAATTCTGAAAGTCTGTTTGTTGTGTTCAAACATAGACAGTCCTTCTGCTACCCTTCTTTATCTGTACACATTCCTGAGATCCGCCCTTCATAGCTGCCCACCTGTCATGTTCAGTTATGGCTATCCGTTTGGTGAAGAGTTCAGAATATTTCTGTTGAAGTGTCAGGTTAATTAAAGTTTCAGAACAGTAGTGTTACTAGCACATAGACCATGTTCTATATTCTGTTAATGTATCAGCAAGAGAAGTGAACTAACTACTATATTTTCTGTTTCCTGCCTGGGGACAATAAACTTTAAAGAAATATTCCGGGTTCAATACAAGTTGAATTCAATCGACTGTACTTACAATGGAAGTACTGTAAATGGGACCAAGTTTTGTCCTTTACTGATTGGCCCCATTCTCTTCTATTGTAAGTGCATTACTGTATCCCAGTTTTCGCTTTTTTTTTTAAAGAAAAGAAGAGTCAAGTAGAAATTAAGTGCTGTCAATTGAGGTTAACTTGTATTGAATCTGCAATATTCCTTTAGAGGGGCCTGGGGTCATTTAAAGGGCAGCCATACAAAAAGCTAACTTACAAAGAAAGATAATAATACCTACAAAGAAGTAGCAGTCAGTAAAATCTTGACAGTTCTGGATGTGCCTCAAATGATTTCTCATTTCAACGGCTGTCAAGGTTATCAAAAATTGCAGGCCCCATGTGTGTTGTCTTGTCTTTTGTTCTTTGTGATTCCGCTCCCTGCACCCGATATATGCCTTGTTTCCTAAATGACCTCAAAATAACCTCATGTCCCTCGGGATCGTACAGCTTAAGAGCTAGGCTTCCTTGATAAGGCCATTCACAAGTCTGTGGGACCGAAGCTACGCCAGTTATGTCTCCAATGATTGTTTGCTCCATTTTATCACAGTTTTTCTTTAAATCAAAACCAAGTTTTAGCCAGCATAAAAAAAAATCATACACATGAAGACTACATTTCATCATTTTGGCAACAAAATGTACTTTTTGAAGAGTTAGTGCACCTGCTGAGAAGAGAAGAAGAAAAGGGTTTCTCCAGGATCCACAGACAGCTATGTAAGTACCGACAACCTGTCAAAGCCAGAAAATCCCTTAAGAAGCAGCACAGTCTGTGCGGGAGATGAGAAGGGAGGTCTCAAACACCTCAGAATCGGACAGGAAACTTCACAAGAAATCTTCAGATCAGTACAGATGTTCTACAAGTGCTTCAGGCATCTCAAACCTAAGCTGTTGTGGCCTAGAAAGGAAACAGACATTGATAAGTAATAATGGTCCAAGAATATTACATGGACATATGGAAAGCAAGATCTTTTAATGTCTTTCTTGATAAGCAGACTTGCCCCTTCATATGGCTTCATAAACCTGTGAGGAACTAATTTGGCCTTTTACATACATTGATTTGCTCAGTGTATTGGAGTGTAGCTGTAGGTTACAGCAATATTGTACGCCCTGTTCATATTTAGAGCTAAACGTCATCATCACCGAGTTATGAGAGCCAACCTAAAGGAGGTTGCTAAGGAACAAAAAAGCTACTTCAGAACTTGCTGTTATTTCTGATATCCACGTCACAGATTTTCACACCTCTGAAGAACAATGGCCAAGAATGTGGAGAGGAGACAAGAAGGAGATAATGTGTGATGTTTCCATGGAGTCTTGAATGGAATTACAGTATACTACCATTACTAATATGAGATGGACGCCACATAAACAAACACTCAGAACTGTGTTTTAAACGTGAGAACGGAAAGCTTTAAAAGCTGACACTGTATGATGCCCTACAAAGTCTCATTATCTGCTATATCTTGCACCCTCTGTTGCTTTCCTTCTCTTTCACATCCCCCTCTCCATGTCTCCAGCTTTCTCTGTGTCTTATCTTCTTTGCTCTGTTCTTCTTCCTCTCCCAAAGCGAGTAGCATATTGGAAATGCCAACCCCTTTCTACATTGGCCTTTTGCCTTGGGGCACATTACAGTGTCCAGGTCACACCATCTCCCCAGAGAGACTGAAGAAAGCATTATAGCATGATTTTGTTCTTAGTGAGAGCCAACTAAAATAGAGAGAGAGAGAGCGCAAGAGAGAATGTTCTAGAGTATGACATTGTGTTGATGACAACCAGAAATATAGCTACCGTGGATGGGGTAGATACTGCATTTATACATTTGGCAGATATTTTTCTTATTTTTTTTAAGTGACTTTCAGTGCATTCTTATAGTGCATCTGAACCCATGTCATTTCTGTTGCTAGCACAATTATCTAATAGTCAGAAAGACACACTGTCTGGCTGTTATGTTATGTTATTTTATGTTATGTTTGTTTAGTGTTAGGCTTATATGAATCAGTTGGTAGCACAGTAATAGACAAAATCTAAATAAAATAAGCATAAAATAAAACAAACTGTAGTTGACCAGTTATATTTTGGTCAGACACAGACACATTTTACAAGACTTCATTCTTATAGGCAGGAGTAAGGGTGCGAGACTAGGTAGCTACAAAATCTGAAATATCTTCACCTTGGATGCAGTAACATTACAGCTAATGTGCTAATAATGCAAATATCTATTGTTGCTTCTGGTTCTGTAATCAGCAAAAAAAAAAAAAAAAAGTAATCATAGGAGGTTGTCTCAATTTACAGGTGATGTGTGGTTGGGCCTGCTAAGCTGAATGTTCCTTGCCAAAGGGCAGGCTATAAAATAAGAAATCAGGAAGGGGGCCAACACTTTTTCACACCACTGTATATGTGGTCATACCGTTCAGAGGGGGACAAGAGACTTGACCACTTCCCCCCAGTAACTGGGTTTTACTACACAATGCACAGTGTTTTATGTTCACCTTAGCTGCCTCACAGTGTGTGACGAGCCCCTGTGTCTTTTCTACTCAAAACCCACTGTGCAATCAACACAAACTGCCATCCCCAAGCCCCATTTGCTAAGACAATATGCAGGCCCACCTGTAAAGGCCCGCATTTAGAGATGAAAAGAGGACAGGCATCTGCAGGGCATCCACTCTCTATAATGACCACCAGCATAAGGGTGCACATGAAAGTCACTCGCCCAGGTCCCTGAGTGAAGCTTTTACTGGGCCTAGGCTTGCTTTGATCCCTCCCTTGGAGAGGCCAGGAGGAAAATCGCATTAAAAAAAGTGAGGGTGGAAATCTGATTGGCTTTGTGCAAAAATCTGTAATGCCAAGCCTCCATTTTTTAGTGCTGTCGTACATTGTGTAGGCTTAATGAAGTCCAATGCTGCTGCTGCTAAGAGAGTGCCAGCACACAATGCCCATATGATGGAGTGCACAATAATCGAATGGATTCAGCTTGACCTTGTTACAAGTGGATTTCATCTCATTTGTGACAAGGCATTTATTTGATTTAAAAAATAAATAAAACAATAAAAAATGTCACTTATGGAAGTCAGTTTGTGTCACTTTAGTTTTATATGGCTGGAAATAAAGGAGTGAGTTATTTCCTCTGAATTTAAAAACATAATGAGCATATTCACCACTTTGTGATGGAAATTACAGGCACCTGTGATGCGGCCCGTCAGAGCTGTGGTCTAGTGGTTACTATATAAACATGCACATTGACCTATGGTGCTCAAGCAGATTGTATGGTTTGTGATCATTGTGCAGTGTTTGTGCAATTCTTACAAAAGGACGGCACCTAGCATGTTGTTTGTTTTATATGACTTCAGTATTATGGGGATAGTTCACACAAAAATGTAAATGTTGTCATCATTTAGGTACTGAATAAATATACTAGTCAAACTTTAAATTTAATGAAAATGAGTAAGTGTTGTTACTGTTAACTAAAACTATTAAAATTGTTTTTGCTAATCGAAATAAAATCTAAACATTAGATGAAAATCTTAGACTTACAAAAACTGTTAGAAATGAGAAATGTTACCTTGGCAAATAACTGAAATTGAGTTCTAAAGGTACTAAAATTACCTAACCTTAAACTGAACTTAAAATAAATCTACACACACACACACACACACACACACACACACACACACACACACACACACACTCACTTTGGCGACGGTGAGGGGTTGGCTGAAGTCCCGTCCTCCAATAAGTCGAAAGCCCCACGGTGCGTGTCCATCCAGCACAACAGAGAACGGCATATCCACAGCAGGTGTGTGTGCGTGTGTGTCTCGAGTGTGATGGTGAATTCAGCTCGAAATCCTTTAGAGCAGACGGAAGACCACTCCTCCAGAGTGAGGGCTATCTCTCTCTCTTTATATCTTTCTCTCTCTCTTTTCTTTTTCATAATGCTCTTCCCTCTCTATCTGTCTGTTCATCTCATCTGCCTCTCCTCTGCTCCACTAAATTATCATTTTACTCACTACATTTCTGTGCCACTTTCTCTCCATTTACATCTTAATCTGTCTTATCACATCACCCATCTTAACCA
>NW_015558595.1:1289999-1293193 GCF_001515605.1 Sinocyclocheilus anshuiensis | reverse complement strand
CACACACACACATATATATACATATATATATATATATATATATATACATTGAGCCAGTGAGATTTGGTTCAGTCTGATTTATAAACAAATTATTCAGATGGGCTTCTCTTTAATTCTTCAGATGGACACTGTATTTAATAAACCTTCACTTTTTGTGTTTGACAAAAAAAAAATGTCATGTCAATTAGAACGATGTGATAGTGAGTAATTAATGAAAATTATAATTTTTTTGGGTGAACTATTCCTTTAATAATGTAGAAAGGTAGCCTAAACCTTCTGAAGTTGCCATTTGGTGGTAATTGCTATAGGTTTAACCGTATTACTAAGATTTACTAGTGTAGTCAAGGATATTGTTCTGATCTTGCTGGTCAAGGGCGCTAATAAACAGGTGATAAAGATCAAAGTGGCATGTTCAGCTCTTGCCTTCCTTGTATAGTGTTTGATCGTGCCGGTGCTGGCGCTCCTTGTACTTCATCACAAGGTTACAAGAGGAGGAACAGATGCATGTATGGATAACACACTAAATCAATGTATTATTTTTTTCCTCCTGTGAACCATATTCAAGATCTCCTCTCCACTGCTGTTCTCCTCCAATCAGGCAGCAGGGTGGAAAAATGGCACTGCTAGCTCCCAGCTAAGAGATGCCACTCATGCAATGCATAGGTAGTATGAGTCTGTCCTTGTAGTCGCTATTGATACCTCCTTATTACAGTCGGAAAAGCTTGTCCACACATGCACAAATGAAATCTAGTAGAAACACTAGACTCTTTTTTTGGACACGAGTTTGAGTTTGTACAACTAGTCATTATGCACTCTCACACAAAGATTCAAATTCAGATTCACAGATTCAAACCCAATCATTACTTTAGCTGTTTGTTACTTCCACACTCTATGAAAACCATATTAACTTTATGACTCATCTGAATACATAATTCTACACATTTCCATGCATTTTCTTGTTCATTTAATAGAGATTTTAGATGATTCCCCATAATCATCACAGAGAGGTACACGGACAATATTCTAATCCCCGGTTTCACAGACAAGGCTTAAGCCTAGTCCCAGACTAAAATGCATGATTTTTTTAGTGTTTTATTTTTAATTGATTTAGGCAAAAGATTATATAATTTTAATATTGGCCATTCATTGGTTATTATCCATGACATGAATGTAATTATTGATATTGGACAGAATTTTAATACTGGTGCATCCATAGTAGGTATATGTGGACAGGCCAGTTACACTCTGCACCAACACAATTGGACAGAGATCACCATGACATGTGACTTTTAATTGTGTCTTTGGTCCATTTTGAAACGTTACCTGTGTTTTAGCTGAACCAAGTAGAAAATGAAACATTGTAATGATTTAGACCGTATTTTGGAACAATGTCTGAAAGCGCACTTAGTGAGGATCCGTCTTGCTGCATGATTACAATTAAGCATGAGAATGGCCACTTTGTCTTTTCCAGACACAAAAGCTGAATGCAGACTCCAAAACGCTTCTGAAATGCACTGGAAAAAATACAGGATTGTGACTTCTTTGCTAATAGCAGTGCATCCTCTGAAGTGCTCCGTTGTGCCCTGAACCTGACTGATATTTAAAGCAAATTTCAAAAGTTGGTTGTGTTATTCTGATGGTGCTCCATTGTGTGCCAAATTGATCTCAGTCCCCTATTTATCTACCGAGACTTGGTGATGCCATCAAATTTCATAAAGCGTTAATATGGCGTACCGCTCCTCATTTTTGTAAACGAGGAGTGCTTGTGAATTGCCTGTGAAATTGGCCATGCAGCTGAGCCCTTTTCTCCCCAAACCCATGGATAATGGTCGCTTAAGATGAAACGAGTGAGAAAAACATTGTTGGCTGCCGACTCCTACTGCACTTCATTTATGTATCTTTTATAAAAGGACTGTAGATGAGTTGGTAATCTTGAACTGAAAACTCTACAGTTCAGAAACTGCATTTCACTGGCCGTTCTCTCATTTTCTGTCTCACTTTGCCTTTGTTTATCTTGTCTGTCTCTGAAAATAGTGTTTCGGGGACCACAGTTCTGTCACTGCTGATCAGCATTCAAGCTTTATTTTCCGAGCCATTGACATCCATATTCATACTCATCAGCCACTGGACAAGCGCTTTAGTTCATGTATATGGTAGAATAACAATCACTTTACTTCACATCACCACTACAACAGGGTCCAAAGCTCAGAACGTGGAACTGGAATCCAAGGCCCGAACCTAGTGGAGCATAAAGCTTGTCTTCCCAAACAACAACACCCCTTGTATTCCTTGCTGTGTCTGCTGGCACCCTTTGCCAGGCAGCCAATTCACCAGAGATTATTTGACACATCCTGTTTAATCTCCTTTGTACTGCCTGGCAAGTCACAGGATGAATGTGATTTAGATACAGTTTCATTGACAAAATGGTGACCCGGTGGAGCCAGGTTGAGCAATGGGAGGTAGATGTGGTGATTCCAGGCTTTCGGACAGGAAATGTGGGCACCCAACTCGAATGGATTTGTTCCTGCACAGCTTTTGGCAATAACAATGGGAGTCATGCAGAGGGTTGGAGCAAATACCTCCCTGATGCGCCTCCTGCCAGGTTGTTTGGAGATGGCTGTTACCCTGTCGTCCACCAGCGTGCCATTTTTCCCACCTAGGCTGGTTTCTCAATCAGGAGACCTCTCTACACTCCTTGTATTTAAAGTGAAGTGTGTCATTGCTGAACCACCAGTGGCACCAAATGGAATTTTAAAAATAATGACAGGTTCTCAAAGGCTCATAATTTGCACAAAGCGTGAATTGTCAATTGAATTGAGCATGAAGACTCTATGAACCTTTTTGTTCCATGCCAGATTTAGCCAAATTTAGCCCTTAAATCTTGATTTTTTTTTGGTTATATCTTAATGACGCATCTAGGTTTTGTCACCCCTGTCGATCTTTAAAGGGGTCATATGATGTTGCTAAAAAGAACATTATTTTGTGTACTTGGTGTAATGAAATGTGTTTATGCAGTTTAAGGTTCAAAAAAATTTTTCCACATACTGTACATTATTGTTTCTCCTCTATGCCCCGCCTTTCTGAAACACATTGATTTTTACAAAGCTCATTGGTCTGAAAAGCGAGGTATGCTCTTATTGGCCAGCTATCCAGTGCGTTGTGATTGGCTGAATTCCTCAAGCGTGTGACGGAAA
>NW_015558595.1:1280882-1288723 GCF_001515605.1 Sinocyclocheilus anshuiensis | reverse complement strand
GCTTTCACAACGAAACACACAGCGTCACACACGGCGGGCTTGAGTGAGCGGAGGCTGGAGGCCTAGAGTGAGGAACGGCCGGCGGGTTAGAGTGAGCGTTAGAGTAGAGTGATACATCAACTTCGCGCTGTGGATCGCCGGATCGTAAAGAGAAAGGAAAAATTGAAATCTCATCATATGACCCCTTTAAGTAAATGCTCTGTATGCTCCTACTGTTTGAATATAACCTAATGAATCAAAGTTTTATTGGGCTTTCAACATTTGCTCCAAGGATCCAATCATATTTTTGTTGTCCTTCTGGTATACCAGATTAAGGTATTTTGCTGTCTTGATCAACTTCCTGGTTGAAGTTTAAATTTCTTTCCTCTTAACAATTTGTCAGTCACCTTTTCTGTGTTTTTGTTGTGCACTAATGCCCCTTCAATGCATGTCTAATCTCTTTTTGAAATTGGTAAATTGAAATTGGTTTTTTGACTTAAAAAAAAAAAACTTACATTAGTTTGTAAAAAAAAAAATAATTTTCTTAATATATTTGTGTAATTTTCCAGTTAAAATCCTTGAAGCGAAATACATTTCTGTGAGAAGCAACACTGCATAACATATTGAGATTTGTTTTCAGAGATGGATCTTTAATACATGTGTGTTTTGTCTTACTGTACTGGCATATTTTCCTCTTCTTTTAGTATAAACATGTTCAAGTAAATACAAGTACAAAAATGCTATTGCAGTAACAAATTATTTTTAAGACATAATCTATGAAAATCGTATTATGTTATTCAGTGTTGCTTCTCAAGGAAATGTATTTTGTTTTAAGGATGTTTAGATGTTTTATTGGAAAAAAAATGTCCCATTCAAAACTCATTAAAAAGTTCACATTCACATCATGGCTTTGAACTCAGAATTATTGTCTTCCTTCTTGATTTTGCTTTATATCGTAGTGTTTTCCCCAGTTTCCCGTGTATTTCCTATTGTATCAAATGCAACACCTTACATTAAGTAATATTGTACTTTTGAGGGTAAATGACAAAATCATAACCAAACTATGATAAATGCCAGGTGTTTCTCTCTCATGTTATACCATCCTAGACTAGTCTTATCATTGTGTGTGAGAGTTTTCTAAACACCAGTCATTCATTTGAATGTAGTCCATTTATAAGCCTCCACCAGTGCTCTCTTTCGGGAAAGCATTCATTTGTCCCTAATGGATGTGCCTGAGTACTAAATCAGTGACACGTTTCAGCTGGCCATGTGACCCTTGGAGAAACACACCCAGCACCTCATTTTCTATGCACTTTTTTTTTCTCTCCACAGTTTGTCTTTCCTCCCGCACATACACAAGCAGCCTGTCCTCTCAATCCCCTCATTTTGAGAGAGGGTACTGTTTACCATCAGGCCATTGGTTGAATCGCTGTTGATATCTACCGAACGCATTGTGATCAGCATTGTATGAAGTTTTTTGCATCCCATTCGGTTGAGAATGAGTCATCACTAAAGTACCTTGAATAAGAAGTAAACATCGCTTGTCTTTATCAAGGTAAATCTTGTTTACTCAGATGGCATTACAAGTAGAGGACAGAGCCCTTCTCAAGAATAAAAGGCTGCTTTGGAGATACTGCAATGCCAGAGGTATTGCCTTAAAAAAGAGAGCTTGAATGGATTGCCTCAGGTCCACTATTGTTGGATTCGCAGGACACGAATCCTCTCGAAAAGACACAATTTAAGGCAGAATATTTATATATTTCAGTTTCTGGGAAAGGTTGTGATGCACAAGGACAAAGCTACTAAAGGGACTGATGGATGAGAATAATAACTACAGGATGAATAAGTCATTTTCTGATTTTTTTAATGATGTTTTTCAGAATGTTTTTCATGAAGTTTTAACAACACTAGTTATATGAACTTAAAGCACTGGTTTGTTTTGCATTCATCTTTTGGGTTTGGAGTATATAATCTTTTTGGAGATTATTTTTAATGCTAGAACTAAAAAAAGAAAAAAATAACAAATTATGTTTTTGTAGGTTTTGTTTGAAAATTATGCTAATTCATATGAGAGCACTACAGTACATACCACATATATTGTTTATTCCTCCTTAGCAGGCACAGAGTATATTTGAGAATATTTGTCTCCTTACAAGGCAGGGCATCTTTTAGTTGATTACCAAAGACAATCCTGTCTTATTAGTCGTAAACATGGAATAGATTCTGGAGCTGTGCCACGAGGTCGCGATTTAACACAAACATTTGAGTTTATAATTACTCACTCCAGGATCTGCCATTACAGCAAAGAGGCAGAGGATGGTAAATGTGTCATGTTGGGATAAGTAATCCAGGCACGCTGCAGAAATCACTTCTTAACTGGGCGCGGCGTGTCTTTCCTCCAGACTTATGATTCTAGCACAGCGGCACGACAAAAAGAAGGAAGGGTGGGGGGTGGCCTTGAGGAGAAAACTGATTTAAAAAGTCATAGAAAGAGAAGAGAAATGGATAGACTCAACTGCCGACAATAAAAGGCATCTCACTGTTCTTATTTGCCATCCACTCCTCCATCAAACCACTCACTAGGCTCTCCTCAGTCGATTTATATCGCACTGTGGCCCTGACGTTCACACAAACACATACACACTGGATGGATGGATGGATGGATGGATGGATGGATGGATGGATGGATGGATGGATGGATGGATGGATGGATGGATGGATGGATGGATGGATGGATGGATGGATGGATGGATGGATGGATGGATGGATGGATGGATGGATAGATAGATAGATAGATAGATATTGTAAGGCTTGCAAGGATTGTTGTTGGCCGACAGTGTCTGAAGAGTAGTTTAAATAGGCGACTGAGAGCGACTCAGTGGAAGTCAGCAGGGTAGAGTGACACATCTCTCAAATGAGCCACTTTTGTCTTCCAATATCAGACTATCAAATAGCTGGAGAGGAATGTTGGGGATAAAGCAAGAAAAAATAAGAAAAGAAGGTAAGTCACCGAATCATTTATTGCCGTCTGTCATGCTGTGCTCTGCCCAAGTTATCCAGAGCAACACATCCCTATTGGTGCATGTTTACATATTGCGACGTCACCGTGGAGGTCACCTCAGTATAATGAGTCGGCTGCAGTTGAGGCAGATGGCCAGCTCTGGTCTCCCTCCAGCTGAGGAGTTCTTGTACTTTGGACACAGGCTCTGGAGGTCTGTGGGGAGGGATGGTTCCCAATCATTTCGGAGGCTGTTAGCCAGCTATTCTGCAGTGATTGTGGTAGGACGTGCCAGGACTAGTGCACACTGCTCGTCTGACAATCACACCCTCACCATCGCTCTGACAGCCTGCTCTGCTTCATTCCAGGGTGAAAGCTGCCCCAGCCATTTCTAAACATAATTATATGTTTCTTCTAGCAAATACTGCCAGCTGGATTTCAGCATTTTATTATGAGATTTCGCCTAATGAGTGTTGGAAGGTTGGGATGTCAGAAATGGAGAAGGCTTTGTTCATGGACATTAATTAGGTTAAAAACAAATATTTGGTTTTACTTGTTTATTTTTGACAATAGTCAACTCTAAGAAATCAAGTTTGTAGTAAAGTATTGTACTTTTTTCAATAAAAACTGACTTTTTTATCATTTCAGTAAAAACTGAAATGAAACTGAAACAAGATTAAGATTAGCAATGTTTAAAAAAATCATTAACACAGCTATAATAATAATAACAAATAACAGAGAATTGATTTAATTATTGTTCCTTCAAATCAGTGTCAATAAATACTATTCCAATAAAATCAATAATTATTTTTAATCAAGTCTCTATTATGATGATGGTAATAATAATAATAATAATAATGCTGTTAAAAGATAATGCTTTTGTCACGGTTATGTTCAGTTTAGTTCAGTTTCTGTTATGTCTGTTTGTTAGTCATTAGATAATTATTTTGTTAATCTGTTTCCTATTAGTTCCCTTTGTTTAGTTAATGCATTTATGCCCTGAGTTCTCCTGTATGCTTTGTCCGTTCTCGTTTGCACTTAGTGGTTGTTTCCTAAGTGACCTTGTCTGGATTAAAGTTTGTTTCGTTGATATTCCTTCGTCTTCATGCTATTTATGCAAACATGCGTGACAGCTTTTTGTTCAATTTTTTTTTATTTACATTTTTAATTTGTTAGCATCATCCTAACTGAGTTTTTGTTTGGATAAATGCATGGGTCAGCAATTCAAATTAAGTTAAGTCTTGTTGGAGTAATGCTAATGATTTCCGTTAGAGACGAGTATAAAGGATTTGTGGATTTTAATGTGGCCTAATATAACTTTTTATTTTAATATGCCATATTGCAGCTGTATGTCAGTGAATCTATAACAGCAGCAGAAACATAATTGTTTGCTTTTTATCTAGTGGTTTCACTGGAATGGAAAGACAGCCACAGAAAATCAATGGACTGCAGTGTGAGGAGAGAACATTGCTACTGTCACTTTCCACCACTGATGGCAACATACAACATTCAAAATAAATTCTAGCACCAGATCTCCACTCGTTATGGCATAAATGCAGTTAAATTCCTGCTAGGCACTTGTACGTGCTGCTTCTTTTTTAGACACATCTCAGTGAGCTATTTCACAGAGTGGTGGGGATAAAATTGACCATGGCTAAAAAGTGGTGGGGCCATTCTAAATGACAACTATGACTGTAACATTATAACACCTTCAGAAATGAATACTGAATTCTGTGTCTGATTTTGGGGTGTCTATCTTGGGAAATGGTTTAGGATGTGTCTTTGTACTACATTGGGCCTACATGCATACCAGTAGACATAACTGGGTCTTGGGTGTCCTCCTGGATACTCATCAAATGGATGCCTGTCACAGTTGGCAGTGGCAAGTCACATGGGTCAGCAGGCTCTACAGCTCAAAGCACAAACTGCATTACAATCGCAATATCTCTGCTGTCATACACACTACTGCTCCTACACAGCTTTTAATCAAAGGCCATGGAGTTGTTGTCTTCATGTCCTGTGCTTGTAGTTACATATCGGGACGTGAAAGCAATTAATAGACATGGATTGAAAATTAATCCCCTTTCCTCTGTTCTGAAACACATGGATATGAAATATGTCACATTGCCATCTGCAGCGGTTGCGCTGGGTGGCCTCATGATAGCACGTAAACGTATTCTGGCTGCTTGTAGGCTAACATCATTCAACACAGGCTTTGGTTATATTACAATCATTGACTTTTCAAGGGGTGCTGTGCACAGGCATGTAATGAGAAATGCTAAGCTGGGGTAAGTATAGATGATTTAACAAAAACGGCATGTAAATCACACTGTTACTTTCCACTATGACAAAAAAATATCAACTGGAAATTTAGATTTTCTGAAGAAAATATGAGTATATAAGCCTGTGCAAAATCAGTGATGACTGTGCATTTGCTATGTTTTTTCTGGATGGTTGCTAGGTGGTTACATTTACATTTAGTCATTTAGCAGACGCTTTTATCCAAAGTGACTTACAAATGAGGACAATGGAAGCAATCAAAATCAAAAAGAAGAGAGCAATGATATGCAAGTGCTATAACAAGTCTCAATTAGCTTAATGCAGTACACGTAGCAAGTTTTTTTAAATTATATAATAAATAAAAAGAAAACAGATAGAATAGAAAAAGAATAGAGCAAGCTAGTGTTAGAGGCCTTTTTTGCTTTTGTTAATTGTATAATACATAAAAAGAAAACAAATTGAATACAAAAAGATTAGAAAAGCTAGTGTTTTTTTGAAGTTAGTCAATTAAAAGAGTGCAAGTCTAAAGGGGCATGTTTTTTTAAATAATAGAATTAGAATAGAGAGTGCTAGAGTTAGAGGGTCAAATAAAGGTGGAACAGATGTGTTTTTAGCTGATTCTTGAAGATGGCTAAGGACTCAGCTGCTCGGATTGATTTGGGCAGGTCATTCCACCAGGAGGGAACAGTTAATGAAAAAGTCTGTGAAAGTGATTTTGTGCCTCTTACTAGTGAGTTACTTACTAGTGCAAGTACAAAGAGCTCAACCCTGTACATCTCTATGCTATTATGGCTCAGATCCCTTTGTCAGTGAAAACATATGGTACAATTAACATGCATGTGAGATTGTGCAGATTATGGGGCATGAAATTACCTGATGATGTAACAGTGGAATAAGTTAAACTTTACAGATCAATGGGAACATTTTCAAATAGGATTGTTTTTGAAAACTAAACTACTTCATGAAAATGTGAGTAAAAGTAAACAAAAGGCTGACTAAAACCACTTGGCAATATGGTGCCAAACTGAACATTGGCATTTCATTCTCATTTGAATGTGACCCTGTTTTCGGCAAGAGCTACAAAGAACGTAAACGAGGACACAGCAGTTTCCCAAACAGAAACAATGATGTAGAGCAGAACCGAAGGAATGAAAGAGAAGGGATGAGGGATGAAGAGAGAAGCCAGTCATGAAAGGAAACTGTAAGAGACAGGGGTTTTGAATGACAAGTCATTCTTTCATGGTCACAAACATAAAAACAGCTGAAACTAATTAAGTGGTGAGGTAGACGGCAGACAAACGGGCATCGGGGACCATCATTGTGCCACTCGTGCCGTTTGTTTCGAGAGCTTGTCGGTAGGAACTGTCAGATTTCTGGCGCTTCATTGATTGGTGGGCAGGGAAGCTGGGCATTCTCATGCTTACAGCCTCTGCATTATACAGGATGATTTACACGCTGAAGCAGCTGTTCGTTCTGGCAGCGGTTCAGACCTCACATAAGTAGTTTCAAAGAACTCTAATGGACTCAAAGCTGGAACACAACCACAGCCAGGCAACAGGGTGATACTGAAAGCACACCGCAAAGTGTGGGTCAACATCAGCAGCATTCAGAAACACTCTATCTTCTTCTAATTATACAGTATAATGATACTCACATTGATTTATCTAAAGCAGTTTATAGCTATTTTTTATTTTATTGTAAGAGTGTTTACATAAAGGAGGTGTTACTTACCAGTACGTCATATAAGGGAGCCATTTTCCACCATTGTTGGCATATCTTCAAAATGGAAAGACAAATTCACTAAACAGTTGAAGCAAGCTTGCTTAAACAGTTTGAGCTTTCCCAAATAAAACACCCTGTAAGGCGTTTCTTTGACCTTGCCGGGTTTCACTCATTGTCACTCATTCACACTCATTGTCACACTCATTGTCAGTCTTTTCATCGAAAACAGGCTTCCTTCCTATGTAAATTATAATGTTTTATTTGTGTTACAATTAATATTGTTAATTTCCTTATTTTATTTGTCCCATTTTATTATCCCAACGTATTTTGTTTACACGATCGTTCAAAAGTTTGAGCGATTTTTTTAAATATTAAAAAATCTATAAAAAAATAACCAACCACCAACTTTTGAATGGTATAGTGTATGAATTTAAAAATCTTTATTTAAAATATGTTTGTGTACATTTTCTCTTGATCATGACATCAGCATCAAATGTGTCTGAATCATGTAGAAGTGATGTTGTAAAATACTGTATGCCAAATCATGATAATGATGACAACCTAGCACTCAGAACCAATCAGGAAGATTGACTTTGCGTACTATTTGAGCTGTTACCTGATTTAAATCATTTCTTTAGAGAATCTGCATTTAAACAATGCAGGCAGTGTGTGCAAGTAAACCGTAACAGCAGGTACGCTTCATTCTTCATGAAGTTCCCCATTTATGTTGATACAAGAGAAATTATTGAGTAGATCTTGTCCCGGTGCCAGCAAAGGTGTTATTTATTCGACTGATAAAAGGTTGGGCTTTTGTTTCCTTTTTTTTCCATATGTGATTGTCCATCCATGCATTGCATTTCCA
>NW_015558595.1:1257499-1280868 GCF_001515605.1 Sinocyclocheilus anshuiensis | reverse complement strand
TTGTCTATCCATGCGTTGCATTCCACCCCTGCCAGTCTGAAGTAATAGCTTTTAATCTGTGCATCAAAGCCTGGATAAAGAGCCTCTGAGGAGAGAGAGAAGATATGGATGAGAAACTTGGTTTGTTCCCCATCCCTCCGTGGCCTTCTCTTTCTCATGGCTGTTGCTGCTGTGCACGTGCCATGTTATCAATAACTGGGCTTCACCACTGACAGAAACAAATCACTTTTTCATTTTCACATTAAAAACACAAAAACAATCTAGTCTGTGTGAGCTTGTCCATATGATTACTTTAAATAGTCACCTCAACAATCTGTTCTGCTTGGCAGCCACATGCTGCCCGTTGAATAGCACAATCCGTCCTAGTATTCAAATAGCTTTAGCATATATAAAATGTATTCCAAGTCTAATAAGGTCATATGAAAGCTTTGCATGAGAAGCAAGCCTAAATTCATTATTTATTTACTACTAAAGTCATTATTCACTGATAATCTTTCCCTCCAGTGAGCTGTTGAGTAAACATCCGCTGCGACTAAATCGAGTCAGTGAGTTGACCAGAGAACCGTGTAAGTCTGATTCATGAACACATCTGTAAACCAGATCAATAAGTTCACGAGTCATTTGACACCAAATAACAATGTTTTTTCACAAATATCATAAGGAAACATCCAAATATGCTGACTTCCCTACTATATATGTAGTATGTGAAAAAGAGGATGCCAAAAGAGGATTATGTCTGAATTCATTGTATTCAAAAAAGAGGCAAAAAATGTCCTACCATTACAACTTTTTATCATATGTATGACTTCAGAAAACTTGGAATATAATGCACAATTCATATAGACAATGTTTTATGGTAAATGTATAGTGGGTTTTTTGTCTTGTCAGGTATGGAATGACATGAGGGTGAGTAAAGTTTTTTTTTTTTTGGTGATTACTATCCAGAGCCCTTCTTGTTACTCCATCCGAGATCACCTGCTCTATGCCCAGCATATTCAGCCCATGCCCATGACAGGGAGTACCTGTAGTGCGAAGATTTCTGTCTGCTCTTTATTGCAGTTCCACCGCACATTATGCAATTTAAGTAGCCTGCAATTGAACACGTAGGACGTCAGCTGTGAAACCAACCTGTCGATACCAAACTCGTATTCCCCACTTAGAGAGTGAGATTACCCAGCTGATTGGAAAATCAACAGGAGGAAATTACATTGGCTTTATTCTTAATGCTTGCCTTTGAGTCTATTGATTGTGCCATAAGAACGTCTCAGCTGTTTCTGCACATTATGTTAAACAGGTTAAGCAGGACTCAAGCCATATTGTGTCTGATGTTTTTCCTCTTTTTTTATCTCAAATAAAAAAACAGTGAAGAAAATTTAAATATTTATTTATTTTGCCTGATTTGAGCTAAAAAAACTTTATTTTATTGATTTTTTTGACAAATGTTACTAAGAAGTCCGCTTGGCAAGCACTTTTAGATATTGTAGTCTTTCCTGGGAATGTTACCAAGATGATGACAGAGTGAACTGACTTCCTTTTCAATCTAGTTTCTAAGCAGCCTATTTACTGTCATGTGGAAGGTGCCAAAGTGAAAAGGTTTGTGTGACTTAGCTATCCATTTCCCCTTCATGGGTTAAAGAGTTTGACTAATGCAATATTGATTTCGCTCTCTGGATGGAGAAGACACAAACACACCTTATTGAAATATGGATAGTCAAGCCGTCGAGAAAATATTAAAGTCCTCAGGGGGAGGGGGAAGTCAAAATTAAGCTGAATTTTACCCTTCAGCCACAGAAAAGGGTTAAAACAAATACTTTGTATTGATAAAGGATAAAGGAAGGGATTTCAGCAGTTTTCAAAGCGGTTTAATGTCAACATTTGTGTGGTTCTCTGTTCTTTTCATTGCATTTCAGTAAACAGCGTGTTGTCCTTCGAAGTTTCAAACTGAGTAGGTAGAAAAGCCCACACAGTCAGCAAGGACACTTTTGAGGTCAAACTATGTAGATGTTCAAAAAAGAAGGTCAAAAGAACTGCAAACACACACATACTGTATGTGTATTATTATAGATTTTAATTGTGCAAATAATTTGTTAGCACTGTCATACTTGAGTAATCCAGCAGGGTAAAGGACCTGATTGTGATTAGTAACACTGTACTCCTGCAAGCTTAGCATCTTTTGTATAGTTGGCCTGGTAAAGGAAGCTGAGTAGCCATTTGGGGAGGCATTGTGTTTGATTCAGTCCTTGTTAAAATACCATTTTGTTTTGAGTGCAAGGGGCTCTGCACCTCCAGGCAAGTGCAGAAGGACTCAGAGCAGGATTGGTGCGAACAGTCCAATTTTTCATCATTATTGGTCATGACATATCCAAAGTGGCAGAGCGTGGGCTAGAAGGAGAACAGTGGATGCTTCAACCGGGCAGGAAACTCTCACGCTGGCACATTTGTCCCTGCAGAGTCTTCTGCACAGCCGTGACGACAACACAATTCTCTGCTGGCTATTACAGCCAATGGGGTTAAAAACAAGAGCTCATTATTGTTCTTACACACATCTCTTACTTTCCTTTCGCGTTCTAGACCTAAACAAGTGTTGGTAGCAGTATAGCATTAAACTAGCTGCCAGGGTTGTGCGTCATTCAACCGAATGCCTTTTATCCCTTGTGGAAAAAGATGTACACTTCTTTAGTATACTTAGAAGAAGTATACTTAGTATGGCAATCAACACATCAAAATATATATTAAAACATAATGCTTTAAAATTGATTTTAAGTTAAATTATTGAATTTATATTAAACAGTCATGAAAGTGTACTCACTTAATAGTGTATTATTTCATTAATATGATGTTATCCTCAAGTACAGTGTTGTTTTTTTAAATATACTTTAAATATTTGAAGTACACTACAAGTGCACATTGAAAATGTGGAAGGGAAGGGAAATTCCCATTTATTTTCTTAATTTGTACTGAAGTCTCAGACAGAATGCAGAATTTGGATGCAAGGAAATAGAATTAAAATGTAATTAAATGTATTTTTAACTAAACAATCAGTTTGTCAGCAGACAGAATGCAGAAATTGAAATTAAGAAACTACAATTAAAAAGGAAATATATGAAATTCATATAAATGCAATTTTTAACTGAACAATCAGTTAATGTTAATGCAATTTTTGATGTTGATTGAGGCAATCCAGTAAATTCCTCTTCCTGTCATTCCTATTCTCATTCCAGATCAACTTCCTGTTCCTGGTGTGCCCAAGTCAATTCTGATTCCAACTGTTTTGTTAATTTTGTAATTGTAAATGAGCCAGTTTTGATTGTCACTGCTAGTAATAGATTTAGCACAGTTGAGGTATATACGTCTGATGTTGGATTAGCATTGCCAAAGACACCTCCAAAGTGACAGGCAAACGGGCTACAATGGTGCCATGGTTGTGTAAGAGCAACATGGCTTACATTATCTTAGCAAAACCCATAGTGCACACTGATGACATATGTTGTCATTCCTGCCGAAGAACTAATTGAACCCAAGAAAAGTTTTCACTTAAGTCAGGGTTTTTGGGACTTCCAATTAGATAGATGCATCTACATACACACTCAGCTCTGCTGTATCTGCTAAGTGAACACACATCTCATTGCTTGTCTGTGGTTATAGTAAAACTGGGGCAGGCAGAACACCTCCCAGACTTTCAGCACATGATGTTAGCACAATTCATCTGTCATCCCCCAACCCCGAAAACCATCTGCCTTAGAGACAGCAACAGCCTCACAAACACCTCTCAACATTCCTGCCTCCATACATGTGAATCTCACACTCTATAATAAACAGCTGTGGCTTGCAGTATACAATCACGAACAATCTCTTAATTTACGTGTTGGGTGCTTTGTGTACTGTAAGGCCATGACTTTATAGAATATATTGGGCACCTATTTTAATAGGAAATATTTTAAGCATTGTTAAAATTAAGATGAGGGATTGTTGTGCTGATTATGCAGTAGGTAATAGCTTAACTGTAAGATGGTTACATCAACAAAAATCAGCATGAAGCTTTCCCAACCCATTTTGCTTCAGTAATGTGAATTTTCTGTAAAAAAAAAGGAAAAACCTGTTCACACCAAGATAAGTATTTGGTGTGAAAACTCAATGCAATAAACATTTCAGATTGAAAAAAACAACTGGGAATGCAACAAGTTTTTGTTGTTGTTGTTTGTTTTTTGCAGATAATTGTTTCCATTTCTCTACAAAGAAAACTGGCCAACCAATAAGATGCAGCTGTAACATAAGACTACAGCTTCACAAACAAACTATTTTGCTCAGCATCAATGAATAGCAGAGGAAGAATCCCGAACCAGCTCTTTTGTCTCTGTATTCTTGTATTTGGTATTATTTGATGAACACCATAGAAAATACTAAAATCTAAATGGCTGTTTGATAACAGGTAAATTCTGTTTGACTTTCTCTCTATGATCTGCTCATGTCAGAAATGGAAAATTGCACTGCACTGCACATTTTTTTAAGCGCCACCTACTGTTAGAGAGTGAATTTGCATTTTCATTCAGCCTGTCTTCCATTTTTTGCATTGGTTTAAACAGACAAATAACATGCAAAAATTGGATCCGCTTTTCGTGCCAAACACTGGTGTTGACCTAAGTAAATGGGGTCAATTTTGATTTCATGTGGACTTCAGCAAAAGGCAAGTGTTATTGATCTTTTCAGCAATGACCTACTTGCATGTTTAAGGACGTTTTCCCATTATGAAGGTTTCCGCACATGACTGCTGTGTTTTACAAGGAATCTATTGATGTCCCATTGCTGTGGGACAGGGCAATTAGTTTAGGTGTTGTGATGTATTACCAAGGCCCGACTGTGTTGTTGGGTCATTAGTTTACTTAATACTGGATCCTGGGGAGTGCTAAAATACTGTGTTCTCTCACACATCCATCGCCTGCTGCGTGCATGTGTGTGTGCTACCATCCACTATTTTTCCTTTTCTTCTGCAAAAGCCTTTGAGAAAGTGGAAAACCAATGTATGCTATGATGACTTAAGTTTAGGAGTGGACTTTAACCTGGTAGCTTTAATCATCTCGGACTAACAGGCAATTATGTACAGGACATGCATTTTATTAATACCGTCAGGCAAAGAGAACCGAGGCGATTCCATTCCAACACCTAGTTCACTGCTTTGGAAAAGCCATTTTATATTGGAAGTTCATGTGAAGATTGATGAATATTGCTAGTGTTAAAAGCCCAAACTTTCAACACAATTTTTTTTTTAAGCTTCTTTATTCAAACGCACTCAAAAATGAAAATTATTTTTCTTTAACTAAACCTCATGTTATTCCAAATGTTTACCTCTTATGTAACTCTCAAAATCAATCAGTGACATCAAATAGCATTCATTTTTCTGTGCAGTGAGTGCTACAGCTGAGGGGAAGATTACCAGTGGAAAACTTTTTTTTTTTTCAGTTAAATTGTCAAAATGTCTAGTTGTCTTGTAGAAAACTTTTGGACTTAGTGGTACTTATATGATCCTTTTTAGGTTTGACAGTCCCTGGTCATTGAATAGTCTTGTTGGAAAACAGCTACATTCTTTAGAATTTATCCTTTTGTCTTCCGCAGAGGGGGGAAAAAAGTCATGAATGATATATGACAGTAAGCTGCATAAATTATTTTCTCATTGTAGTAAAGAATCAATACTGATTCAAGTAAACTTTTATTATATTCACTACTGATGAAAATTTTGGGGTCAGTCTTTTTTCCCCCCAAAAAATAACTGTTTTCAACATTGATATTACTTAGAAATGTTTCTTGATCACCAACTCAGCATATTACAATGAGTTTAGAATATTAACATATAAGATCATGAAAACTGGAGTAATAGTTGATTTGCTAAAAATTCAGCTTTGTTATCATTGGAATAAATTACAATTTTAAATATATGAAAATAGAAAACAGTTATTTTAAATGGTAATAATATTTCACAAAATTACTGTTTTTACCGTATTTTCGATAATACAGCATCAACTATAAATGCAGCCATGGTGAGCATACAAGACTCATTTTTAAAAAATGTGTACAAATTTGAAAGATGAACATTTTGAACATTAGTGTTTTTTTCTCCCCCAACTTCCTATGCTACAATTATAGATGTATTTTTTGTGTGGGTTGCGCTCTGTTTGTTTGCTTTGGCGTAACTGTATGCGCATTTGAGACCCATTATACCTAGAGACCTTCAGTCCTCAAACACTTGAGTGGACGTCACTCTTGAGGAATGTTTTCAGATCAATTGACTTCAAGGCTACTGTTGATGTAACTCCAGAAGTCACAATTACAGCATGAGGGTGCTGATTCTAATGCGCAGCTTCATTACTTGGAAGGGATTTAACCGGATGGTGCAGCAGTTGTATGCATGATAATTGAGTTATCAGACTCTTGACAAACACATTTAATGAGTGCTCTCCAAAGCCGACCTGATCCTAGGCCCAATCCACAACGCTGATCCTATAGAGACCCACACAAATATAGCCTCACCTGTCCAGACTGAGTATGCCGGTTTGTGCTTGATAATTGGATCAGTGACATGACACCTTTTTTAATTTCCAGATATTTTTAATTATTCAGAAATACATCAAAATGCAATTCATAGCTACAATGACTTGTATAACCCTCTTCTACGATGAGCATTATTATTTTATTTTTTTTCTGAATTTATGTTCATTTTGTTCTTTTTTGGGAAGACATAAGTTATGCGGTTCAACCAACATTCAGAAAAAACACAAAACAGGAAATGACCCCTGCAGACCCTCATAAAAGTGTATAATGCCATTAATGAGTTTCTTAAAATTTGTTTTCATGACAAGGCTAGGCTTAAGCATTTTTGAACATGCAGTAGAAGTTTTCAAAACCATTTGAAACCGACCTGAATAAAACTCTGCACATTTTAAATGATTTTTTTTTGTTGTATTTTGTGATGGTTTATTTGTCATTGACCTATAAAGAGTATAAAATTGTGTAGTACATATAAGAGGGGGCCACTTTGTATGAGTGTATATGAACAAGAGCCTTTATTTGCAATATGATTATGGAGTTCCCCTTGGTGTGAGGTCATCGGGGTCAAATTGGGGCGATGAAAAACTTAATTGCTCACCCTGAGTGGATTGGTCAATGAGACGGCTCTTGTAGATGTTAAATCACAGCAGCTCACTCCAACTCTCTGATGTCTCCATTAAATTGATCCCAGTGGGACCGACTCTCTCAGTCTTCCTCGCTAACGTGGAGAGCAGCACAGGTGTTTACCAGATGCTGCCGGACAAAGGAATCCTACTACATCTAGCTCTTTGAAGAACTATGCTTTCATCTACAGTTATTAACTTTGTGTTGGAATAAATCCTGAACAGCAATACTTACTTTCCATATACTAAAATTCAAACTGGCCTTGTTGACAGGCATGAAACCAGGATGGGCAATTAAGAAATGGCAGCATCTGGGTTTACACATCTCCAACCTACCCAGACTATATCTGCATAAATTAAGTAAAGGACCCAAGGATTGGAAGTGCGGAGTATGATTACAATGGACATCCTGGACGTCTCCTCTCTCACACTTCATTACCATCCCAACTTCATTAACTTCATTAACATCTGCAGCGTGCCCTCCTCTCCTGTCAGAAACAATGGCCTCCACAGGTGTCAGGAGGAGAAGAGAGGGGGTGTGTGCACATTTTTGGGTGTTTGCGTCTAGTTTGGTAGCTTTCGCCAGCGACCACTCTGAAATGAACACCTGCGTTCATTGAAGAAAACATGGAGGGTGCCCAGGCATCCACAGAATGACAGAAAGAGACAGTGAGGAGATGATGAAAATAAAGCTGTTTCGCTTGAGTCTGGCAGGTTGATGCTCCTGGCAAATGGGAAGCATAATTAAACTATCAGAAGTAATTAAGAGAGGTTTATTTGCCTAAAATGCATTTAAAATCTCCTGCATGTATCTGCACCAGATCCGAATGCAAACACACTCTATCAATTCAGCTCATTTTAAACTGATTATAATTGTGTTGGATTTGCCAGTTTTTAAATTATGTCTACAAAATCATGCAAAGCCGCAACTTGGAACAAACTTATAAATGTATTTTGTGTGACACCCAACTGTTTTAAGAACAAATGAATATCAATTTTATTCTCGTAATTAAACCTACACTTGGGACAAAAATGGGCCTCCATTTATTAGCAGTGGCCTAATGGGTGTATTGTTAAAGTAAGAGTGCATGTACTGTATCTAAGTTGAGAACAGGCATGCACTCGCGTTAATGATGCTCAGTGGGTGTATCCAGTTTTCACAGCTTAAAGTACCCTTGACCTTTTGTTGGGCTGAGAGTCCTCTCTTGCTCAAGAGACATGCTTTGATGAAGGCCTTCCCTCCATTTGCACTCCGTTTCTCTATGCAGTCTTCATTCATCTTGGTCTTTCTACAATTGGAGAAATTTTGAAAAATTTTATTTTTCAAGGAGAGACTCATTTTGTGGTTGTACATTGAAGGAGGGGTAAAATCCTGTCTGGAGGATATTGTGGTATTCAGGGGCTTGAGTTGAGGAGATGAGTGGCATTTCAATGTTAATGGCAGTCTGGAAGGGAGCTGCGACCTTTATAACTTTGAGAAATTGAAAAGTTAGTGTGAAACCCACTTTTTTAGGATGTAATAATTTTGCTTGGCCAATGTGCAAACAAAAATGTTCTATCCAGATGCATATGATGTTAATGTTAAGACCAAACTGAAGTTTCTTTCTTGTTACACTGGCAGTGGATTTAAAGGGTTAGTTCACCCAAAAATGAAAATTAGCCCTTGAATTACTCACCCTCAAGGCATCCTAGGTGTATATGACTTTCTTCTTTCAGACGAATCCAGTCGGAGTTATATTAAAAATTGTCTTTGCTCTTCCAAGCTGTTTAATGGCAGTCAGCTGGTGTTGCAGTTCATCATTCTAAAAGAAGTGAAACAAAGCGCATCAATCCATAATAAAAAGTGCCTCACACGGCTGTGGGGGGTGAACAAAGGCCTCCTGTAGCGAATCGATGCGTTTTTGTAAGAAAAATAACCATATTTAAAACGTAATAATCAATTTAATCTAGCTTGTGCTCACTGTTGTACATGGAAGCAGCTCCGGGCGGATGACGTAGAACGTTGCGCATGCGCCGCTCAGAAGTGACGAACGCGGAAGCGCAGGGGTTCATGAGCCAACGCCACCAACGCATGCGCAACGCCGACATCTTACGTCATCCTCCCGGAGCTGCTTCCGTGTACAACTGTTGGCGCAAACTAGATTAAAGTGATTGTTACGTTTTGAATATGGATATTTTTCTTACAAAAACGCATCGATTCGCTACAGGACGCCTTTTTTCACCCCCCGGAGCCATGTGAGGCACTTTTTATTATAGATGAATGCGCTTTATTTCACTTCTTTTGGACTGATGAACTGCAACACCCACTGACTGCCATTAAACAGCTTGGAAGATCAAAGACTATTTTTTATATAACTCCGATTGGATTAATCTGAAAGAAGGAAGTCTAGGATGTCTTGAGGGTGAGTAAATAATGGGCTAATTTTCATTTTTGGGTGAACTATCCCTTTAATGTGTAAAAACAGTAAATGTAGCAAATCAGTTAAAGGACTACTACTACTTTATTTAATGTATTTTTAATTTTATTTTTATTGGTTAATATTTTTACTATTTATTACTAATTATTTACTATTATTTTTACTATTTTTACTAATATTATTACTGTTCTCTTTATTATGCCTATGTAAATCATTTTAAAGTACCATTGTGTATGAATTTGCTATGCAAATAAACTATTTAGATATTTACTGGAATTGTATGCGACCTAATTCATATTCATGAGCTAAGCTGACAAGGTTTATAATATGGCCTGACAACTTTTTAAGATTGTTTCTGTACCCCTGGATATAAATACAAGTCTTATGTACAAGGCAGTCTTGGATTTTGAAGAATACTTTTTGCCAACAAAAACTTTTGTCGAAAATGGGATTTGTCGGAATGGAACATTGACTAAAGCCTCATGTTTGCAATGAGCATGCAGACTCAGTAATACCTTGTTTAAGATAGGCAGTGTTTGTTTTCCCTAGCACCTTCTCGGTTTCTTTTCTTTCTTACTTTTGTAGCGTCTGCGTAGAATCATGCATGATCTTTGGGTTTTATGGCTTAAGAGACCCCTTTTAGCTTTTGACATTTGCATATAAATTACAGTCCTGGTCACAGACTTTACACTTATATGGGTGCTAAATGGCCAATGGTTCCCCCCCCACTATCAAGGAGATGCTAAACAGTTTCACCACTCTCGTCTTCCCATTGAATTTCAAACACATTCCAAAGAGACGTAAATGACCCCCGGGGCCAGGCACCAATGGGCCTGGCTGACCAGCAACCCACACACACACACATAAAGACATTTCTTTATTTAGACTATAATTAATCAGTTATAATTGTATCTGGTATATGCATGTGTTGTTTGTATGTTTCCCTATTGTATTAGCCTAAGTTACAACTCTTTATTTGTATTAGCTAGACTCTCAATGCTTATATTCAGGTATATGAGTGTATCTCTGCCTTAAGATCTTCTAGATGTTTCGTTCTTGGTATCAGAATGATCAGCTCTTTATTCCTCAAACAATGATTATTGATTCTGCTACAGTTCATTCGAAGATCTAATCTAAATATTTATTATTAATCATAACCAGTTATAATTAGTCATAAATATTTCCCTTTTGAGCTGATTTACTACACTTTCTTTTTCTCACTTTCTAATATGAGAAGAGTCAGTGAGTTTGGCACTCAGTTGTGGTTAGCAGGTGTAAGTGAGCTCTGTGTTCCTGGTTTACCTCATTAATGTGGCAGCTGAGAGCTCCATTCTTAATTTATTTTTCTGTGCTAAAGCACACACTCCTCTGCCACCAGCACATCTGAGATTATTGTATTAAGCACTCTTCTGTAGACCATTTTTTCAAATCTGTCCGCCTTGCTGAATCCTGGCAACCGACTTCGGGAATGAGCTGATGCCCTAGTGGCTCTCCATGCTCCTGTAAGAAATTACATTGATGACACCTTTTTGATCAAACAACCTTTTCACAATTACAAAAACTATAGTGATGGTATCAGATAGTAATACCATGGTACTGAATAATTATGACTGATATTGATTCTGAAATCTGGGTGGCCAATGAATTGTAAATACATACATAATACAATGGACTACTCGCACAGCTACTTCTGCGTTCAACTTAATATGGCTCAGGCGTTTCTGGAAGAATTAGACTGTCTACATATAGACAGTTACACAGAAGAACACAGATTAGTAAATTGTAGGGCTGTCAGTTGATTAAAACAATGAATCATGTTCCCTGTGTTAATATTAACTATATTGAACCTGCTGAAGTGTTCCTATAAATATTTAGCTTTTCCAAATGCGCATTGTGAGAAATTAAATACATTTCCCTACTAACCTTTAGCAGTTCCGTGTTTGTCTTCACATTAACATTGTTTTTAGTATGGCTCATATTTCAGACCTGTTTTGTTTCCTTTTATAAATTCATTTGAGTCATACACATGATTTGCTTGTGTGTGTTGCTTGTTGTGCTCTTATTTCAGTCCATAGTTTGAATGAATGCGGTACCTGCCTCAGGAAATGTAACACAATGTTAAACGTTAAACAATGTTATATTTAATTAATCTTAAAGATTAATGCATTGACAGCACTACTACTATGAATATTAGTTAAGACTTTTGGCATAAACACATAAATTACATGCAATTAAATGATTGTCAGTGAGAAAACATTAAAACATTTAATAATAAAAAAATAAAGGTTTGTTCTGATATCTTCTCTTGTCCCTGAAAATGTCCAGATTTTTAAGTAATCTTGCAGACACTTATTTTAAGCAGTGTTTAGTGTACAAGGTGGCTACAGCACATTAAAAATAAACATATTTGTAAACTGTTAAGCCATACTATTTGAAAACTGAAGTGCGTTATGAAGCTTAGTGCATTAGACCATTCCATGACAGTGAATGAGATGTAAACTTTTAATTTGAGTTTTTACCCAGAAATCAGTAGAAAACTGAAAACAAATATTATTGATGTATAAGCAAGGGTGTGTTTATATTGTGGGAATGACACACGCGCTAGTAACTTGTTTGTTAGTCAGTCCATTGGAATAATTATTAGTTCAAATAGTTATTAGTTAATGCTGATGATCTTAATGTGCATAAATATTGTAAATAATTTGAGTGATCTTTATTTACTTTTCATTTATTTATCAATGAAGGACAATTAAGAAAAGCTAATATGTCTTTCTCAAATAGCCTCAGAAATAGTCTTCACCACAGATGAAATCTTTGCTTTGAAAAATAAATAGACTATGCAGTAAGATCTGGCCCAGTTTAAAAGCTTCATGGTGCTTGCAGAACATTATAGCAATGGCTGGTATTTATTGTTTATATATACATTGCCATGGAAACAGATGTGCCCATGGGAATTGAGCTATTATGCCTTAAAAGAGAAGAGAGGCTCAATCAATTAGCCACCCAAGAACAATCTGACCTGAGATCACAGATTGGGATACTTTTCGCAAGGTGGACATAGTCTTGCTTCAGAGGACATCATCTGGTTCAAAGGTCATACAACATTCTGTTCATTTTGAGCCAACGTCCCCAAGAGGGCAGTATTATGCTCTATGTAAACTGCATAGTGATCAGCCGTCACTGATTACCCAATGGGATCCATCCTGATTCTTAGCAGCAACTGATATGTGAGATTTGAAGCATGTAGTATGCTGTGAGCTGGAGAGATACGACAGATAAACCCAATGTGGCATGAGATAATAATGGCTTTAGCAAAACACAGAGGTGAAAATGTGGAAAAATCCAACACTCCCCCCACCTTGGATCAATAAGCTAACATTTATGTGGCAAGCATACGAACAGGTCGCTGTCATTCTCACCTCTCCTCTAGTGCCAGTTGGCTGACTCTCAATTTTCTCTGTCAAGGAGCTGAATATAAACCATCTACCTGCAGTGCACTGCGAGATCCAATACACATCTGTTTAAATAAAAAAAGACAGCAAGAGACACGTCCCCCTCTAAAGGTTTGCTGTTTGGAGCAGACGGCTTAACAAGGGTAATCATTAAGCTTTGAGTCTGTTTGCGCTGGGTTTGATTTCCTGCCTGGCTGCCTGTGTAAGCACACACATTTCCTGTTCCATCAATACCATCTCAAACACTACATCATACACGTTTAGGGAGATGTTTGGAGATGTTATTGTATGAAGTTGAAAGCTGGTCTCACTTGCACTGTCGTTCCACACTACTTAGTCTTGGATTGTCATTTTTTGAAGTGGAGTTGTAAAAATAATTTCAAACAGGTTTTTCCAAACACTGCCATTGGTCAGATAAATAGATGTTCTCTGTTAATATGTTTCAAACAGGACAATGATGATGGCACAAACCACAAACAATCAATCAAACAGCTGTTTACGAATGGTTTACTTAGATAGATGGTTTACAGTGTATGTATATGGTTTGTGATTTTATATTTTTTATCAAAATCAAAACAAAATACAAATGCTTGCATTTCCTGGAAAATACTTTCCTTTTCCGTTGACATAATTTATGCTATTAGCCATTGGCTAGTAGCTAAATAGCGTAATTTTAGGCATTATTTTATCAAACTTACATTACTGTCTGGCTCTGTTCTGGTATGTAACAACCACTTATCACCTTCCAATCCTAATGGACACAATCAAGTCTCACCTTGTATTATTGTTGGATATCCTATTTCACTCATATATGTTGCATTTTAGTTGTAAAATGAATGACAATTCTCATTGACTGCAACATAGAAAAAAAACACAAGGTTGTGGAAGAGGTTATAGGATAATATTTAAGGTGTTGAGAGCGTACATGAAAAGCAAAACCTGACCTGTATCTGTGCGTTCAGAAACTGAGGGGATGTCATTAATGGCCAGCAGCTTATTCTGTTGCTGAGAGGCTTTTGCTAATGTAAACTGTCAGATAGAACATGTTGCTGCCTGAGGTGCACGCGTACAACGGAAAAATGAACCGTCACAGCATGAGAGCAGTATTAGACGGAGTGTGAAAAAGAGAAGAGAAGAGAATGAGGTCAAGAGGGAGAGAGAAACCAAGAGAGAGAAGCAAAGATTGATATAGCACAAAGGGAGCGATCCTGGAATTCCATGCATCAGACCTGAGTGCTCTGAAGTGTGTAGCGGAAGTGCATCCAACCTGCAGTGAGTCCACCCCATCTACCTTTTCCCTGTTTTGCAGACTCAGGCAGTGATGAGTGTTTCTCACTGAAGGGCATGACCTTGACGACAATTCAAACCATTCTCATTCCAACCCCTCCATTTGGTAATGCCTAAAAATCACAATGCCCAAACAGCACCTAAACTCAACACAACAAATATACAAATCAGCTGATTTAGAAAATGCCTGCATTTAAAAACTCATCATTAGCATTAATGTTGTTCAGAATTGGTTTGTCGGCAAGCTGAGCTCAAGCTGTGTTTATTGGGGTGGCTTTTTGTAGTCCCTTTAGGCCACCGCTCCGCTCCGCCCCCACTCCCCTCCCAGGCTGAGCATCTGGACCAGGGGAGGGGCCAAGCAGCTGCTCCGGGCTCACTGTGCATTTACATACAGTTTCTTTGGGAATGCCCTTGACTGGCTCCTCAAGGGGATGTAGGCTACATCGACACTACAAGAGAGAAAGGAGTAAAAAGTACAGGACGGAATGACAGCCTTAGGAGGCATTCACATGGGATGTGTTCTTTTTTAACTGACATTCTATGTATCTGCTGTACTGCATTTTAAACAGCAAATGTTTCTATTTATAACTAATATATATGAATATAATTGTTTAATTCACACTTTTTTTTTTATTAATTCAGTTAATAAAAAGTAGTGAGATGTCCCTTATTACCCAAGACGTTCATCTAGCGTATGTTTATATATGCTAACTATTAGATAATTAGACAATTAATCTATTTGTAGTCTCGATGCTATCAGTTATCAGCTGTGAACCGATATGTCAATCCCTGTAGTGTAGAGCAGCAGCAGCGTGTGTGTTTGTTTTCAGCGTGTGTGTACATTTTTTTGTACAGATTTTATTGATATAATGGATTTGGTTCAGGACCTCGATTTTTACATTTTACATCATGTGGCTATCTGTGACCCTATCGATACAGACCTGTGATGCCGGTTGAGAACCTCTCAGTATTCAGTTAACTGCTGAATATTCCTTTACAAGGAATATTCCTTTACAAAAGAATGCTGGTATTCCTTTACAAATATTGCCTTAGTCGTGTAAAAAAGAAAAAGAGATGCCCATCCCTGTTCATGAAAGACAAAAGCAGAGGAAGAGAATGTTTGTTGAGTAAAGAAACCAAATGTATGTACACGAGAGTGCTCGTGTCACAGCGAATGAGTGAGTGCCTTTAGAGAGAGAGAGAGCGATAGAGTGTGTGTGCATGTGTGACGAAAGAGAATGACAGTGTGTGTAAAAGAAAGAGATAGGAAAAGGGAGGGTGTCGGGGGTAGGTGGGCGGGAAGACGAGTAGGAAGGCTGTGAGAGAGAGAGAGAAATTCAGTGCTGCGTGTCAGAGCGGTGTGTAAGAGAGAGAGAGAGAGCGTGTGTGTACAGGGCATCCATATTTCTGCAGGACAAACGGAGGTGTTTTCACTCAATTCTATTTCAGCCTCTACCTCCTGCGCTTCCTGACATCCAGCTCTGAACAAAAACCCAGGGGTGACTACAGACTGCCAGGTAGGGACACTTGACTGTGCTGAAAACAGTTTCTCTCTGTGTGTGTGTGTGTGTGTGTGTTAGTTACCTATAACCTCTGTAGCCAAGTGTACTGAACTGTTTCAGAAAATTCTAGTTCTAGAGACGCTGCTTTGGGTTTTAAAAATCTTGAAATGGCTCAGATAACAATATCTGACTCAACTCATATGATGAGAATACAACACTACTTACCTATTTGCATGCATATGTGTTGTGATTACATGCTCAGCCATGTGAAAGGCTTTTGTATTTCATTACCGAGTGAAAACTATCCATAATAGCACTCACTAGAGTGTGAGACACACTGCTTCCTACCTACAGTGCCTCGTGATGGCTGATTCCAGGAGGAATAACTTTACTAGCTTCCTGCCGTCTACTGCCGCTCTCACTAATTCTGACACTGGCAACGAGGAGGTCATCTCCACACATCTCTCTCCCTGCCTGACCGTTTTCTTTGAAAACTGTCAGTTTGAAGGCAGCGAGAGAGTGTCTTTCTAGACACGACTGTTATTTACACAGAGCATTTAAGAGGATGGACTATCTGCTTTCTCTGAAAGAGCAGACATAAGAGTAGGCAGGCAGAGAAACAAGGATTGTCTGTCATTATAGTGGTGAAATTGTTATTATGTGCTTTGTGTTTGTACCCTACACACCCCTTCCCCCACATGCCCACACGTAGCTCTCATCTCATACCCCTTTTTTCCCAGTAGAGTTTGCAGCCCCTGACGTATGGAGTGATCAAACCTCAAGGCGCTATCACCTTCTGTATAGTAATTTTTCCCCGCCTTTCACACTCTCAGTGATGTCAAACCACACCTAATTGACAGATCTCTTCAGGTTTCACCATTTTTCAGCCCCTCATTTCAAGTTAAAGCCCCATTTCTCCATTAACTTGCGATCTAAACAAGGAACAAAGGGGGTGCTGGATTGCGGTTAACACGCACAGTTGTTCCCTCATTTCAAAATATGAAAAAGGGGAAGAGTGGCTTATTGCGGAGCTTCAAACAACTTCTCTCCATTTGGTTCCATTCTCCTGCCTGGCATAATCCTCAAAAGCCACTGCATGCCATCCATCCCTTTTTTTTTAAATGGATCTTTTCTTAATCAAAGCAAACTGTACTCTGATTCCTTTTCATTTTCCCCAAAAGGCTGTTTTTACATCAATTTATTTTGTAGTCCTTGCTTTTGAATATTAATTTGTACTTTTAAGGTGGTACAGAAGGCATCACAGATGTTCATTTCTGTATGGCTGTTGGCACCACAGTACGATTGACCACCTCGGCCTGAGTTTAAACTGCCACGCCTCTTGTTTGGTTCAGTACCATGGAGACTGGTTTGAATTGAGTCCATTGTCAATGAGCGCAGAAATAAACAATCTGTTTGTGTGTGTGTGTCCAGCTGTGGCGCCAGATCTCATACAGCATCAATAGTTAATGAGTGATGCTGGCAAGAGCTCTATTGATGTCTTTTTTTTAATGGCTGTGTAATTTATATGAGCTATATATTTGACAGAAGGTAGGACAAACAATGACCGTAGCAGGGCTGTAAAACCACCATAGACATGGATGGGGACAGGGGTCGACCTGTATGAGTCGGTGAAGAATCGTAAATATGCCGTACACTGACAAGTCAGTGTAATGCTGAGAGAAAACCCACAGCTTTTGTGAGGAAGAAAGACCAAACTGAAACAAAACTAGTTGTATACGGCATGTGAGAGGTTGCTTGTTTGTGTGCATATGTATTGCAGTGACAAGTGTGAGTCTGTATGAGTGTTTCCCCCCTTTTTGGACTGTATTTGAGATTCACTTGCTGTTAGTGGGATGGTTTTTTTTTTTTCACGAACTGTGCCTTGTGATTGGTCATCTCTCTAACACTCCGCGGGAAGAAATGACAGAGTGGAATTAGGGTCACATGATCAGTGATGTGGGATTCGGCGCTCACAATCTCCTCTTTTTAATCTCCCTTATAGACTCTCTCTCTCTTTCTGTATCTCTCTTGCTGCGGATTTGGATTATCTAACGGATTTATCCTGCTGTCAAAAATTAGCTGTATGATTGTCTGCTTAGTGTATATGCTTACCAAGCAGCTGGTTCAAGCGTAATTCCTAATAAAAATAAATAAATAGGGAGAAAAAAATACATATCTGCAGATGGCCACATTAGAGCACAGCACTGTGTGTAGTCTTAACCATGTGTATACTGTACAGCTATGGAAGCTAAGAATTGTATTATAGTTCCAGGAATTAACTTTTTTTTTATCAGTTCTTTTCTACTGTCTATTGTTCAACCCAAAATCAGGGCTTGCTCTTGCATTCAAATAAGCAAGAGAGCATATAATCCTAGTAAAAAAAAATAAAATCATAAAGAAATGAGTATAGTATTTCTATTGGAATTTTGTTACATAATTTGGAACCAATCCAAAAGGATGCTGTTAATAAGAATTGTCTATAAATCAAATAAGATCCTTTAACTGAACACTGAAATCTCAAAATTTGTAAAAGTTGCATTGTTTTTGATTGTCTTAAAAGTGCTAATGTGCATAAGACAATAGGCACAGATGTCAGTCTGAGGCTTATGTAAATAAACAATTTTAAAAATGCAACAGACAAAATGCAAGAAACTCCCTCTTAGGTGCTGAGGATACTGTTGACAGCTCTGAGCAAACAAGCCTCATAGCCAACCACAGAGTGTGCCCTTTTCCACACTCTTCAACACAGCACACAGCTTTCAGCACCTCTTGCTTTTGGACAGCGCCACCTGCCTCGACACTTTCAGCACTGGACAGCGACACACTTCTTAAGTGAGTGGGCTGCTTTCAAAACCACTGTTCTGAGGACAGCGACAATGTCAGAGGCTATTCTGTCAGTATACAATTTTCTCTACATTCACCTTTTGCTCTTTCCATAAAAGGGTCAGAAATTAATGCTTAGGAGAAAAAATGTGGTTGCAAACCCTTTGTAGACTGATTGTTTCCCTTTATAGTTCCCTTTCATGGGAACTTCGAACTGCGTGGGTCTGTTGAGACAGTTCCTTCAGCACATACAAAGAGAAACGTGCGGTAGCCCCTGTGTGACAGGCCAAGACTAGTATGATTCTAGGCTCTTGGTCGTATTCCCTTAAAGGAATCTATTTCTGATTCCAAGCCTTGAGCTCTACCCCGGGCCCAGGAGTCTGGCCCTAACAGGTAAGTATTTTGGGGTATGTAGCCTAGGCCTTTGGCCGTAGGGAATAACGTCACTGACAGCCGTCTAACGTCCCAGGGGTGACTCCCATAGCAATATGGTAGAGTTGGTACTTAGTGCTCGCCATGGTTCTGGCTTGCACTCCCCTCAGCATGGTGGCGTGGGTATACCGTTCCCCATAGCGACCCCTAGAGGACGCAGTTCGAAGTTCCCATGAAAGGGAACGTCTCAGGTTACTTATGTAACCATGGTTCCCTGAGTAGGGAACGAGACACTGTGTCCTCTAGGTTTCTTGCCATGCTGCGGACGCAAGCTTCAGACGAAGAAGTGAATGATGTGTAGCTCCCGGCGCCTATTTATACTATAGTCGCACCGGTAGTGACGTCATGGCTGTCGCCGGCCAACGAGTTGGTGTTTTTTCAACGTATGCTTCAGACACGGGTCACGACGAGACGTTCCCCATAGCGACCCCTAGAGGACGCAGTGTCTCGTTCCCTACTCAGGGAACCATGGTTACATAAGTAACCTGAGACGTTTCTTGTACTTTCTTAGGCATCATTGTTTATTTTCTTTATTGTTCAAAAACTCACACAACACAGGAGCAGCTGCCTAGCAACCATTTAGAACATCTTAGTAACTGCCTAGCAACCAGCCAGAACACCCTTCAGATAATATAGTACGCAGTGCTATAATATAATATAGTATGCAGCAATTTTTTGCATAAAATATTGATTCATTTGATAGAAAAAAAGATAATAAATCCTCAGTCTAAGGATGATGCAAGTTATGTTGTGTATATGACCATGTCCTCAAAAAGGTGAAAATTCTCCTAAAAATCTGCTTTTATTCTGGTTCATGATTGAATGTTATGTGATCAACATTTTCAGATGTAATGCGCTTTTCATTTTTAGTAGTTTGCTGTTGTAAACGATGAGCCCTTCAAGCATTACATAACGCAGTGACGATTGATGTTCACTCATGCTACCATTATATAGACTCAGCTGCTTTCTTTCACTGTAGCAGGATGAAAATCACTGTGGCGCCTATGTAGTGCATATGTGTTTAGCATGTTAGCTATATCGTGTTGGTCACGCATATGTATGGGACATGCTAAATCATGAAATGCTCTCGTGTAAAGCTCTTGTCTAAAGCTGTTTCTTTTAAGCCGGCATGGTGTATTTCACGGTCAGAATCGATGTAATTAATCTGGCCTTGGTCATACTGAATATGATGTATTACTCACCAAGCTTCTGACAATTCACCCTATTGATTTTAATACCTAATTTTTTTTTTTATTATATATATTTTTTTGTACATTGTGAATACGTGCTAGACATGAAAGCTGAGCAATAATGTAGACCAGTGATTCAGATTTATTGTGCAGTTAAAAGTTCCCACCGATTCTGAAATGATGGCTGGAGTAATTTAATGCATGTTGAGCTACAATCATTTGATAATTTAATGTTGTGGAGCTTGACTCACATTTCCCAGAATTGTTCAATTTGATCTATACAATATGAAAAATAAAAGCACATGACATAAGCTGACCTTGAATATCTCTAGCTCCTTAAAAGCTGGACTTTGTGATTCATTCTTGATTCTAGAAGGGGCAGTGCTGAAGTGAGCCAGTAAATATAACGTGAAGACGCACGTCCATAGTCTCCCACACGTGCAGCCAACACATGCAGTCGCACGCAAACAGAACGTCTCATCTCAGTCTGCGAGTCAACCCACCCCACTGATGTCTCATGGTGATAATCACAGGTCAAAAGCTGTTTGCTTGTAGACGGATAGCAGGACAATAATCCGATCACTCTCTAAAGCCAACCCTTGTAAGCCCGTCACCTAATTGAGACAGCATGATGTTGCGGGCCATGGTCATTTGCATGTGTACATTAGCATAATTGAATAGCCATGAGTTAAGTGCATTTCAGCAGGCTGTTAATAACATGGCCCCCACACCACATAAAAATATAAATTTGTTCCTGTTTTTTATCATCTATACTGCCATGAAGAGACACAACCATCCGTTTGCTTTCAGTCCGTTTCTCCTTCTTTCTGTGTCCTTCACTCTGTCGGTGAGCAGAATAATGTTGAGGTTGGTTTCCTCTTTCCCTGAGGGTGTCTAATGCCGTATATGCTGTCCACAATCTACCAGATCATTTTGACCACTCTTACTCAAGCAGCTCTGCAGGTCTTGACCAGTGCAGTCGACTGTAAAGATTCAAAGGCAAAAAAGACAATGGATTATATCTGAAACAATCGGCTTACTGATTTTTCAGCGGCTGCACTTGAGAACGTCTCTCAAAAGGTCCAGGTGCATGTTCACTGGGATTGTTGCACAGGTGGAGCAACCAATGCTTACAGATGAGACGGAAAGCAAAGATCAGCGAAATGTTGGATGGAGATTCTTTATATGTATATATTTTTTCTTTTGTTCCAGCTGTTGTTTTTTGCAATGGAGCGTGTAAACAGGGCACTGATGGATTCTGTGTGCATAAAGAGAACTACTTGCTCTTTTTGTTTACTTCCTGTTCATTGCTTATGAACTGACCCCTTCTATTCCTGTTGAAACAGCCAGTAGCATGTAATTTTTGTGTCTTCAACCAATTAACCAATTAGATGAGATTTCCTACTTATTGTCCTACTGCAGTTACCTACATTTTTTGGAATGGGGTATGAAAATGCTATTACACATCTGCTTACTATAAAAAAACAGCATTGATTCTCAATAAACATTTCAAATGCTAGTATTCTGCATTATAACAGATCACAATGCAGGGCTGGCCATTTTTTTAAATAATAAAAAAAATAATAATAATAATAATAAGTAAACAAAGAAATTGATTAATAAATAACTAAAAATAAACAAACACAAGTATATTATTATTAATTTTGTACATAAACTTTAGTAAAAAATATCGTAACTTTTGGAAATCCAAGTCAAAAAAGCTCTTCATTCACCATAGTGGAAATGAAAGTTGAACGCATTGCATTATGGGACGCATTACATCATCTCAAACAGTGTGCTCTGTTTACATCATCCAAGTATGCATGCATGAATATCACATTCTGTGATCATTAAGTATACATACTACATACTGTGGCAGTATTAGTAGTCTGTTATCATGCTAATTCAAACATAACTGTGTTCCACTTCATTAGTTTGATTAAAAATGATGCAATGTATGCAGGCCATGTTGCCATATGTCTCCAGAGTAATTTTGTGCTATATATTCTTATTTAACACCTGCACACATTAATTAGATTTAAAAAGCAGTGGCTTATGCATGCAAGACATATTGTCATGTCTCAGGAGTAATTATTTTTTGTTAGAAATGTTATGCATTGTTATTTGTAACATATAGTATATAAATATATGAAGCCTATGCATAAGCCACAACCATAAAAGATGTTGACTATAAAGAAGGGAAGCTTGTGCATGATTAGTTCAATGTTTAACAGAGATCACACAGTGTCCATCACCCTTTCACCTGAGTCATACAGTATGTTGACTTCCTTAAGGGTCATTGAGCTAAATCACTTCATTTTACACAGTTGACACGCACTTCCTGACCTCCAAGTAACACTAATGACCTTCCGATTGTAAAATCTCTAATCTCTGACACCCTTCAGTCTCCAGTAGCTTATATAGCTGTGCATTTACAATGGCTCAGAGCTGCATGTCAAATAAGTCAAGATCCTCCAGTCACTATGCCCTAATTAAAGGCAAGGGAGTGCTTTCTTAAGAGCCCAGTGATGGATTGAAATCTTAAGAGTCATGACTGTATCGATGATAGGAAAGGAGCCCTTCTTATCTCTAAATGTTCTCCTTTGTCTTCTTCCATTTGCGAGCATGCTCCTGCTTGCCGGCATTGGCATGTTCGCTGGGGAGAAAGATTATGCGGGAGTGGAGAGTAATTACGGCTGTAAGCCAGCCATTTGCGAGGCCTTATCAGTCAAATGATCGTGGTGTGGATCACATTAAAACACAAAGGCCGAGGCATGTCCTAAATGCAGCTCCCCATGACCCGTTACTCCATCTTATCTACTGTTGGCAGAACGTTTTCTTCTGTATCACCCATGACCAATTTTTTGGACGAAAGGATATTTAGAGTGTTAGTTTGGTAACACTTTATTTTGATGGTCCCTTTTGAACATTGTTGACAATAAGTAATGTTGCACCTACATGTCTACTAACTCTCATCAGAGTATTAGTAGATTGTTTGCTTAATATCTGCTAACTCTTTATTGTCATGGTCTCCCAAAAGACATTCTACTGACTATAAGTAACTTTGCAAGTACATGTCAACTTATTCTAACCCTAACCCTAC
>NW_015558595.1:1242554-1257436 GCF_001515605.1 Sinocyclocheilus anshuiensis | reverse complement strand
TTGTTGGCTATTTTACAAATGGGAATACAACGAATTCATGACAATGTTTACATTCAAGCTACCCGTAAAATTTATAGTGAAAAGTACTTTAAAAGCGTCTGGAATGCAATAAAGTAATTTTAAAGCTGTTTTTAAAGCATTTGCTGCATGGATAAAAAAATAGGCTAATGAATAATTCACATATCATACAAAATTGCGTTTCAGCAAATCCTTTAAATTTTAAGGTATTCAGAACAGAGCAACATAAAAATCAGAAAATATAAGCATCTAGGCTACAGTTATAGGACAAAATTTTACATATATGCCATTATAATTTGTGTTTTATGTTTTAATTGTACGGAATTTTTATACGGAATTATAAAATAAAATGCAAATTATAATCAGGCCTGCTTTAGGCTTTTCCTTATTTTTATATTTTAGACATCCATCAATTATGGTAATGAAAAAAAATTACTCACCATCTCCTCATTGGATGCGCCTTTAGAGAGAAATGCACGGATTACATAATGAAAGAGTTTCTATTTTCGATTTGAATTAGTAGTAATTTAAAGCTTTCTATATATTTTGATCATGTCTGTGAGGCAATTCGCTGAGTTTAGGTTCATCATTGTGAAGCGCTCCTGCTCAAGCCCGAGACGGCAGAAAGCGTTTGTTTACAGACAAAGCTGAACTATTTTAATAGCTGAAACAGTAGTATAAGCTTTTTTGGGAAAAGGGGAAAAAAGATGGGCTAGGGCCTATATTTGAGGCTCGTGCAGGGCTCTAATCCACTTCATCCAACACTTTTTTCATCTGTGAGCATGCTCTTGATATGTGTATTTTACCATTTTGTTGAGTTTAAAACATGTGACACATTCGTTCTGCTCTCACTGATCATTTGGTCGTTTGAACGTGCTTTTTGTGTATCCTGCTTGAAGGAGATGAAAATATTATGCATCTGAAGCTGTAATTAAATATTGAGAAACAGTGCATGTGTATTATATGTTTATAATTGTTTTAAATGCCGTTTACTCATTTATGAGAAGGAACCAAGTAGAGGACACATACGCAGTTACTTTTTTGGCTGATATAATCCTTAGGTGTGTAAATCAATGTATAATTGTCTTTTCATTATTTTTTCAGTTTTATTTAAATTTGTAGTTAATATAACTAAATGTATTTTAAAGTTTATAATTAGACAGCCTTTGCACAAAGGCTTACGCTGGTAACTCATCAGTGGACTTTCCCCGTCAACATAGGCTATATTTTTTCACACCTTTCTCATTCTATATTTCTGACGTTCCAAAGCGCCTCCTACTGGCAGAGAATGAATGTTCATTTTCAATAATCCAGTTTGTAGTTTTTGTTCAGATCAATGCGAAAATCCACCCACATAACTCCGTTTTAAATTAATATAATAATTTATACTTTCTGACTCTCACAACGCTCAATTGTGAGGTTTATCATTTTATAATTTATTTTGTTTTTGTGAAAACCTGTATCTCAACCTTAAATCAGTTGCTATTTCTTGGTCTACAACATGAAAGAAAACCCTTATAACATGTACATGGACACAACTATGGGGCACCATTTTGCAGCGGCAAGCATCACAACAAAAAAAGGAACCTCAAGGTTGATCTAGGAAAATGTGTGCAAATGTATAGGGCCCCATTCCTATATTTTGCCTGGGGCCCCCAATTCACTAAATCGGCCCCTGCTTATAGTCAACAGAATGTGTTAAAGGGACCATCAAGATAAAGTGAAACCGTAAGTTTATATGGCAATATAGTTATTTTTAACCCAGAAATATTGCCTGTATGCATACTTGTGGATTATCAACTGAATTAGACAGTTTTAAAAAAGAAACATTCTTCATTCTTCAAGTTTAATATTCTTACATATAATACATCTGAATGGCTTTGAATGTGGCTCATCCACAGCTATTATAAATTCTGTTTTATAATTGCTGACAAACAAACACCTGTGATTGCACAAGAATTCTGTATGCTCATATAGGGTGTCACATAGGATATAGTTTTTTTGCTTGGTGTTGTGTCATATCCTTTTACTTACATGGCCTAAAGTCATCTGAAGAGACTTGTGTTTTGATGTATGTGAATAGGTTATGACCTGGTCAGTTCTGCAGGAGCTGGGTGATAGTTCAACCAAAAATGAAAATTCTGTCATCATTTCCTCAACCTCTTGTCGCTCCATATGATGTAATGACACGGGGGTGAGTAAATTATGGAAATTTCATTTTTTTGCCTGAACTGTGCCTTTAAATTTAATAGCAATCAGAAGCTTTTTACCTCTCTAAAGACCTTGACTCTGGATCCAGTGTCTTGAGTCAAGCAGAGAAATGAGTAAATGAGAAAAAACACATCCTGAGGCCACATCACATCTCGCTCTCTCTCTTTCTCTCACCATCTCATCATGATTAACAGCAGCAGATAAATTTCATGCATTATTCATCCACTCTGCCACCTTCACCTGCAGAGTGGAGGCTGATTTTCAGGTGCCGCTTTGTTCCTAAAAAACTATAACCACAATGACAGTTTGATAAAATCAGCTCCCTCAGGGCCAGTGTTCTCACTCATTTAGCTCTTACTGGCAGGCCGAGCCACTCCTAAAGCTTGTGGATCTGCCTGCAAGCTCTTTTCCATCTGGAGAGATAAACAAAAAAGATCAAAATCAAAAGCATGCATTCATCAGCTTCAACACAGAATACTACAGTCCTTGATATATTCAAGTGTTTCTCTCACTCAGGTGCTGCTGCATGCTGGCACATAGGTCGCCTGCCCTTGGTAACATCTGTGAAATATACAGCTCATTTCCACTGCGCTGTTGTTTCCTTTTTCTTTTTCACTGAGCTTGTCCGTGGCATTCAGGGCAGGCAGCTTTTCACAGTGTGTTTATGCAGCCTGTCAGCACCTGAGATCCGCTGAGCTGGCTGCTCCGGGCTCTTGCTCCACACAACCCAGCAACAGTCAATCTCAGCCAGCCGGACCAGAAGGTTGCAACAAGGTCATGAAGGCCATGAAGTTCTCAGCATGGGCTTCGGAAGTAAGATTGCTTTTTACATAGACTACAGATTAGCAATGGGGACATATACAAAAGGATTGACAGAACAGCGTGTGGAATCCGAACGACATGGCCATGTCGCGGGTTGCCAGATTGGAATGGCTGGTGGAGTTTACAGTGGCGTGAGAGAAAGATGCAACGTGTCACAGTGTGACACAGATGCACGCTGATGGAAGTGAGACTGACAAGCTTGCAGGCACACACGGACTTGAAATGGCAGATTGCTCCTTGTTGTGAAAGGTCTATTTTTGGGGCTATGCCGACACCCACTCTGCAGGTGACGAATGCAGCTGACTACGTTCACACCTTATGGAATTCATTGAATTATACAAAGATTTGAACTCAGACTCTTTCAGTAACTCCTAGAGAATATGCACGGATCTCAAGATCTGTAATTCATCATGTCAAGAATTTTAAATCTCTCCACCTATTTTATTTTTCTTGAACATTTACATGCCATTCAACAAGGCTGCTAAAACTGTTGTCCGCACAGTCAGGAGGCAAAGTCCTTTCAAAGCAGGCAGCACCATTCCATCCCCTGTTGCTCCGAAATGATTCTGTAAATGCTTCTTTTGCTCAGCTGTCTTTAAGCCCCGCACAGCACTGGGCTTAAAAATACCCCTGCACCAAGTGTGTTGGGAGAGATGCTTATCTCTGGTCCCATGTTTTCTGCTCCCGTGGCAATCGGCTGGAGGCGATACCCTCCCGGCAATACTTGCTTATTAGCATGCAGATTTAGGCCAGCCTCTCCTGATAACACTTCTGAAGCTATTGAGTTGATTTTTCAATTTTGCACTGCTTATCCCTCGCTTCCCTGCCCATAATGAAAATTTCCATGTTGACTATCACCAAGAGTGTGTGCGAAAGAGCTGTGTCGCTAATAACTACCTTTCTCTGAACGACACCCTCTCTGACAAAGGTATGCAATCACTTCTTGTTCTTGTCTAGCATTGATTGCGAGACATCGCTTAAGCTTGCAGCTGTTCTATCATACAGTATATTTACTGTCATAAAGTAAATTGCAACTGAAGTAAAGCGAATGTAGTTTGCTTGAAAAGCAAAAATCCTCTCTAAACAAGTTTAAAAAGGCCGTGTAGACTTGTTTGAGTGACAAAAATGTTAGGTTTGACATTTTTTAATGAGAAAATATACTCTAAAAGGCTTCTCAGTCTTTTTTATTTTTATTAAAGGGGTGGTTGATTGTGATTTCACTTTTTTAACGTTAGTTAGTGTGTAATGTTGCTGTTTGAGCATAAACAATATCTGCAAAGTTACGAAGTTACGTTTGTGACATCACAAACCCAGACAAACCCCATCCCCGGGAACACGCAATGAAGGGGGCGAGGCCATGCTGCGCTGCTTTAGAGAAGAGGAAGAAAAATAGGGGTGCACGTAAAAATCTATTCATATATGAATCGCGATTCTGTCTTCTACCGATTCTAATGGATTCACAACTTTCAAAATCAATGTTCTAAAGCAGCGGTTCTTAATCCTGTTCCTCACGTCGCCCTGCTCTGCACACGCTCTGCCTCTCTCTCTCTCTCTCAAACTCTCATTCAGATCACCAGCTCAGCTCAAACAATGAACTGTTCCATTTATACACTTATTTTCATATAGCTATGAGAAGCGTTAAACATGGATGCGTGTGCAGTTGCCGTACTGTATTAAAGCTTTAATCAGGATAAAAAGTATAAAAAGTATGAGACCACAACAAACAAAAAACATAGGCCTACTATTCATATATTAATCGCGATTCTGTCTTCTAACGATTCGAATGGATTCACAAGTTTCAAAATCAATGTTCTAAAGCAACGTTCTCATCCTGTTCCTGGCGTCGCCCTGCTCTGCACACGCTCTGCCTCTCTCTCTCTCTCTCAAACTCTCATTCAGATCACCAGCTCAGCTCAAACAATGAACTGTTCCATTTATACACTTATTTTCATATAGCTATGAGAAGCGTTAAACATGGATGCGTGTGCAGTTGCCGTACTGTATTAAAGCTTTAATCAGGATAAAAAGATTAAAGCTAACAGAAGCAGTAGCATTTACAAATAACAGCGTATCTAAAAGTATGAGACAACAAAAAACATACCATTTAGAGCCGTGCTTGCACAGGTTCTGCGCGATCCTCTTCACTAATATCCTCTGCGTCTCAATCGGGCTTAAACTGATAAGCGATATTAACGACGCTGTTGTTTACATTACAACCGGAGCACATGGCGCTGAGGTGAGGGGCGGAACGTTTAGACGCGCACTAGAGGCGGTTTAGCCAATCACAACACACTGGACTAGCTAACCAATCAGAGCCCATCACGTATTTCTGAGGGAAAGGCTTCATAAAAGCAGGAAATGATCAGCGCGTTTATAGGAGATAGGACAGAGCAGTCTGGAATAAAGGTAAATTATGTGAAAACATTTTTTTTTTTTAAAAAGCGAAGCATTAACACATGTTAGACTGCACCCCATAAACACAATCAAGCCTAGAAAAAAGCCAGTCAACCACCCCTTTAAAAAGAAAAGTTTTTCTTAGACGACAGTCCCCAGTTCTAGATGCAGGCATCTCCATCAAGACTTTCTTAGTCAGCCAGCCTCACCAGAAAGAACATGCTGGTCAACTAGTCTAACCAGCAGAAACCAGCTTAAACCAACTAAGGTCAAATGCTGGTCTAATCAGACCTTTTCGGAAAGAATATATAGTGTATGACTAAATACAATTGGCTATTTATCAATTTCATTGGGCATGAATAAAACGACCAAATAAATATGACGTTATAACATGGGGCTGTGCATTTTTTTTTTTGTCATTTGCAATTAGTGTGAACTGTGGAGGAAGCATATACTGACTGAAGGAGCCATTTTATAGCATGGCTGATTTCTCTCTCAACTCCCTCTCGGGCTGACTAACAGCTTGTTCAGTCAAGGGTTATCAGCTGCAGATGGTTTCAGACAATAAACATGATCAAATACGGGGGCGGTTTCGCCGAGGCGCCCTGGCTGAAACATGGTTTTGACGATCTCTGGTCTCTATACATCCCTTTTCATTCGGTTTATTCATTCATCTTTCTATCCTTCTCTTTAATCAATTCATCTTCTGTCTGCTTTTTCTATCTTCTGGATTTCCATTATATAATTTGTTCTATTCACTACAGGACATCAAGAGCTTGCACAGATAAAACTCATCAAAAGCTGAAAGAAGGAACTCTAAGTGTGCAATGTTTCAGTCTATTACCTGCTTTTCCACTCAAGGTATCTTTTAAAGCAAAGACCTTTCAGTGCAAATCACAATGTTTCAATGTGACAATGCAGTAAAGCAGCAATGGGTGAGACCTTCAGTGCAAGGGAATGGATTCTCTTCTCATAAATCATCATCTTTGAAAATAACTAATTCATTTTGTGAGTCTGAGTACTGTACTGAGTCTGTACTGGTTATGAACAGCTAAAGGACTAATTTATCCAAATCTAATACATCAGTCGCATCCAGGTATATTTAAAATGTCATGTCATGTTTGATGTCAGTGATTCCAAATAGCATTGGTTCTCAAATGTTTTTCAGTGAATAACAACTTTTACCTTTCTCACAATGCTATCATATGACTTCAGAAGACTTGCAATATAGCGTAAAAGGACTCTTATTGTATGGACCATCTTTATGATACGTTTGTGCTTGCTTTTTGTAATTTTTGGAGCTCCACAGTGTCATTTACCATTCAGTTTCTTTTTATGGAAAAGTGTACCTAAGAAATCTTCTATACTTCTCTGCTGAATAAAGTCTTAACTGGTTTTCAATGACATGAGTATGAGTGAATAATGACAGAAATAGAAAAGACTATATATATATATCTACTATATATCAGCCTTTGTAAATGGAAATGATCAGTTATTCAAGGAGTTTGTGGAGCAAAACCTAGCAAGCGATTTAAGTGGGTATCCACTTATTTCCTCAGCCCTTATCCATTGTACACATTTACAGAGCTTAATTGTGTTTACCCAAACCAATCAGCACAGAGAATGGCTTGACTAATTGTGGCGGACTTTGGCTTGAATCTCTCAAAGGCTTCAGTTCTCCAAACTTCAATGGCCTCTCGACTGATTAAGCCGTTTTGGCTCTACTGAAAGAGTTTGCTGATTCTTTACAAATACAAATACACATCACCCAGTTAGTCAGTGCTAATCGTGGTATTCAGTATGCAGGAATTCATGTAATTCAGTATAAAACATGCTTTGTCAGCTGACCACAAAGCAGAGGGGGGCAATCCATCATTGTCTGAGTATTGTCTACTAAATTGTGTTCAGATTGGATTTTTTTTTTATTATGAAATTGGTTCTTGATTATCCAGCTTCGTATAACAGTGTGTTGATTCATGTTATGTTGCCCATGCATCAGCAGTAGAATACTTAAACACTGGTTGCAGATGCATTGTAAAGGAAGAGAAGCATCTCGTTTCGTCCCATTTTGGCTAATGATCATACGGAAGCAAGGGTCTACTTCAACCACGATGCATTTTGATTGAAAGCCACTCGGGAATAAGGAGGCATCTGATGAGGTCAATTGCAAAGGTTTTCATGCAGCAACTTCTGCAAGACAAGGTTTAAACGTGCACCCCTTCAACCCCCTTGACTGACTTGCTCTCCACCTCCTCCATCTTCATTTTTCTCTTTGTATCATTTCGACCTACCCACAGGATTTCTTTCAGACAGTATCAAAGCTCATTCACCCTACCTAAGCAAGACTGATGTGCCAGGTCTTATTTCCCAGGTCTTTCTCCAGCAGTCCAGCAGACTTGTATTGCTCCGTATAGATTATGTCAGGAGCATCTGGTGTGAAATTACGGGCATCCTCAGTCAGAGGCTGCAACCATGCATGATGAAGTTTTTAAATTCATGTCGCTGTAGTCTTGAGATGTAATTTCCAGTTTCATCATTTGAACATGAAAATAAAATGCAGTGCCGCAAAAGAGCCGACTTTTCAAATAAGAAAAGGAAAAGAATTGCTGTTCACCTTTGACTACTGAGGAGGAAAAGTACATTTTATGATACCTTGTCCGAATGAGATGAATCTCTTTTCTCTGAAGATAACAAGATTATTACTTCATGAAAAAATGATTCTGCTGCTTCAAAAGTCTCAGGCGCTCTCAACGCTAACCCCTTAAAAAAGAGTACAATGTTTTCAGTTGAATAAAATCACATTGTGCCTTTCTGCTACTGCAGTAGTTATACTACAGGATGAATAACTGGGATTTCAATTGAAATCTTAACAAATCAATTGGACAGTGTTTTTTTTTTTTTGCCTTTATTTTGGCTTTTTTTGATCATACAGGAATTGTGATGGATTGAGAAAGATGCTACTTCTAATTCAGTCCTTCTGAAAGGAAGTATAAAGAAGCCTTGATGAGATCACCATCCAAACTACTCTCTCATAATAAGTGCTAGCAACAAGGTCACTGAATTTATCTTGCATCCTGCATTTCAAAACAAGATCCAAAATGGTGAAGCCACAGCAGAGGAAGTCACGATACAGGTGCAGTGTCAGTTATGATGTCCTAAAAAACCATCAGAGAAATGTTTTGGGATAAAGAGACCGAGGCTGTGGCATAAGCTCATATATCTATCATCCCCCTGTCTCATTCCCCCTGTGTGTGTGTGTGTGTGTGTGTGTGTGAACAAAACTTTTCATTATTTGTTTATTATTTATTATTTTTGTATTACTCAGAATACATAGAATAATTCACTGCCTTTCAAAACTATGGAGTGTATACGATATTATACGATAAATTTCTCATGCTCACCAAGGCTGCATTTATACAATCATTTTTATTCCTGTGCTGCCAAAGCTGAATTTTCAGCAGTCTTTACTCCAGTCTTCAGTGTCACATGATCCTTCAGAAATCATTCTAATTTGCTGATTTGGTGCTCAAGAAAGATGTTAAAAACAGTTGTGCTGCTTCATCAATGTGATACCTAATCCTAATCCAATGTGATACCAACGACTCACAACATTGATTTTCCAATAGGCGCACTGATATTCTCCTGAACAACCCACACTCAAATGCTGGTAAGGAAAGCACTTACAGTACACATTCTCATAAAATGGGAGAAAACAAAAATATATGTATATATAATATAAGTATGAACAAATGATTCATAAACAAAATGAAACTAATCTGATCCAAATTCATCAGTTTATTGGGTCTCACTGGGTTCAGGTCTGGTAACAGACCTCTTATCTGCATAGATCACTAGAAAGAAAGATTCTGGGAAAAGCACTAATAGCCACTTCTGGAAATGGCTTACTTTGAACCGAGTGAAAGTACATTAACGTTTTCAATGGCTAGTTTGATACCAGACTTGCACACAATGCTGGTGTTTACTCAAATGGATGTGTCCAAAGGTAAAATTAGGTCAGAATGAGTGTGTAGGACATAATGACATGATGGCTGAGTAAATATTTTCTTTGTGCTGCAGCACAAAGACTCTAGGATTCAGTCACAGAACAAAAATATATGTATATATAATATAAGTATGAACAAATGATTCATAAACAAAATGAAACTAATCTGATCCAAATTCATCAGTTTATTGGGTCTCACTGGGTTCAGGTCTGGTAACAGACCTCTTATCTGCATAGATCACTAGAAAGAAAGATTCTGGGAAAAGCACTAATAGCCACTTCTGGAAATGGCTTACTTTGAACCGAGTGAAAGTACATTAACGTTTTCAATGGCTAGTTTGATACCAGACTTGCACACAATGCTGGTGTTTACTCAAATGGATGTGTCCAAAGGTAAAATTAGGTCAGATTGAGTGTGTAGGACATAATGACATGATGGCTGAGTAAATATTTTCTTTGTGCTACAGCACAAAGACTCTAGGATTCAGTCACAGCGATATCTTTCCTCCACAGCAAACACACCCTAACAGAGGTCAGAACATACTCATCTTGGCTTAGTCTGTCTGTCTTCTGTCTCTCTGTCTTATTCAGTTACTCCCATTTCCAAAATACCACTCAGCCTTGCTTAATTAATTTACAGGCTCATTTAAATTTTCCACTGTCTGAATACTGCACATGCAGACGTTTAGAGAAATCAGTGCAGGAGAAAGGGCATGCCGACGGCTAAGCCTGCCGCCTTACGATTCATTTGTTGGGAATTAGCAGATGGCTTTATTTGATGGACCAGCCATCTGAAACGTTTAACTCTTGTTTTGCTCGGTGGTGACACTGCTGTAGGGAACCGTTTGGAGTTTTCACACCTGAGTATGGTGCTGGATTTAACTATTTTGCACTTTTAAAGGTAACACTGTGACTGTCCATGTGATCCTATGGCAGTAAGTGTCATCTCTCAGGTCTGACTGCAGGTGGCGCTCTCACTTCCTTATTCTCTCTTTACTTGTGCCTCCCCTTCACTGGGCCAATGTCCCAGTCATTGAGCTGTTAAAAGAGGTGGGGATCGATAGGAATTACATTTCTCCTGCCATTTTTGGCATTGTAATTGGAGACGAGCCAGACGAGGTTATTTTTGTGGAGTCGATTGACAGGACCTTTTAGACACTGAAGCATCAAGACACCCTCCGCTTTTGACAATCCAGTTGCTACTATTACCAGTACCATCTCAACAAACCTATTCAGAAAGAGAGTGAGATAAAAAGAGAGAGGAAGAGTGGGAGATCTTTCTAATGTTTTTTGCACAAACAAAAATCCTTTACGAAAACTCTACGAGATCAATATCCCCACCCCCAGCATTAGTCAAATGGCATCTAAAAAAGCATTTGAACAGAGACCAGATATGAGCACACACAAACTCTTTCAGTGCAAATCAGCTTTTAGTATACTGTTGGTACATCTTTGAATATTTCTATATGACTCCGTAGTTTTGGAGTGTTTGTATAGTTTTTTTTTTTTTGGCCATGTAAGGGTGAGGTGTGCCTGTGCACTAACACTAACTAATTTTATGTTCACTAACATGGAAAATGGTCACCAAAGTATTCATTCCCCCTCTTAAATTAATTGAATAATTTGTCACTTATGCATAAATGTAGTTATATTATTGAAAACTCCACCAAATAAATAATTAAATTCAATAATATAAACAATGCCACTATATATCAAAAGATTTTCTCAATTCCCAGAAAAAAAATGGTGTTGCAATGAGCAATCTAAATCTCTGAAATAACAAAGAGGATATTTACATTGAGACCCTCTCTGACTGGTTTGTTAGTGTCAGTCATGGCTTTGCCTGCGCAGATGTAAATGATTGTAATGATTCTTGACTAGAGCAATGAAAACAGTCTTCACTTGATGAGCTTGACAGCTCTTGCTCTCTCTCTCTCTCTCTCTTTCTATTTCCTCAATCTACTTATAATCGTAATACTAATTAGCTTTGATGATTAAAACGTCAAAGCCTCAAGACCTGCACAACTTGAGTGCTCTAGATCTGCTTTCTGCTTTGAGCATCTTCCAGTTGTGTTTGTAAGTTTACATACTGCTTCCAGAATTTGTACAATAATTAACATTAAACAAATAAATATAAATAAAATAAAAATCCACTTAATTTAATCATTAAATAATCTTATTCCAATAAAAATAGTTTTACTCTTTTTATTTGTTTTCGTTTATTTTTGCAATAAAATATCTGACAGATTCTGAAGAAGTGTAGAAACTTAAGCACAACTGTACACTGGCTTCAGCATTGTTTATTTCATCTTCTTTTTTTCCACTCTCCCCTAGCACAGTTTGTCCTTCACAGAATGAGAAAGTGAGTGAGAGGGAAAAAGAGATGTAACAGCTTGTTGAGACATGCAGGGAGTGAGAAGTGGAAACATCAATCAGACTGTCCTGTGACTGTCAATTCACATCAGAGAGGAGAATGCTGAACTCTAGAACCACCGCACTTTAGATTACCTGTCAGAATCCAACCATCACACACACATACAGTGGGTATAGAAAAGAATCACCCCCCTTTAAAATAATCACATTTTGTTGCTTTGCTGCCTGAAATGAAGACAGACACAGTTTTTGTTTTATCCAGCTGGATTTACTTTTTTTTATTTTTTTTTTGTAAAACAGAATCACTGAGTTGGAAAAAGGATCACCCCCCTCCTAAAAACTCAGTCAGGTGTAGCTGATCACCTTCTCAATGGCACACAAAGCCATTTGACTTTCAACTGTGATCAGCTGTGGTAATTTTGATTATCTCAGCATGAAAAGAGCTTTCCTGGAGTATTGTAGCTCTTGGTTGAGCAACTGAAGCAAACAATCCACTATGGGTGGCAAGGCACTGTCAACAGATCTTCGGGATAAAGTTGTGGACAGGCACAAGTCAGGAGATGGATACAAAAAAAAATCAAAGGCTTTGAAGGAGAAAAAGGTGAATGTCCTTGCATGGTCTAGTCAGAGCCTGGACTTAAACCCCATTGAAAATCTGTGGAATGACTTGAAGACTGCAGTCCACAAACAGTCACCATCAAATTTAACTGAACTTGAGCAGTTCTGCAAAGACGAGTGGGCAGATATTGCAAAGTCTAGATGTGCAAAGTTAGTAGAGACACATCCCAACAGACTAAAGGCTGTAATTAAAGCAAAAGGTGGTTCAACAAAATACTGACACAAGGGAGTGATCCTTTTTCCAACTCAATAATTCTGTTGTTTTATTTCCTGACATGTTGGTGTTATTTAGTATCTTTCACTTGGATGTTATAAGCTGCACTGAGTAAATACAGCTGGATAAAAAAAAAAAAAAAACTGTCCGTCATCATTCCAGATTATTTTAAAGGGGGTGATTCTTTTCTATACCCACTGTACACCCCATCACCAGAATCCTTTCCATCACACTTTCTCTTCTTTCATCCTCACTTCTTGCTATCTCGTCTCTCACATTTTTGTTCTGCTAGCGTTTGAAGAAACATGCCAGAATGTACTTTATTAACGAATATAAAGCCACACTAATGTGCTTGTGCCTACAAAATAGACCAAATGAGGCTGGTTACTGCTGGTTTGGGGTTGATCTAGCTCAGGGGTGGCGAACGTCGGTCCTGGAGAGCCACAGCCCTGCAGAGTTTTGCTTCAACCCTAATCAAACACACCTGAACAAGCTAATCAAGGTCTGAAGGGTTACTAGGAAGCTACAGGCAGGTCAGTTTTAATTAGGGTTGGAGCTGAACTCTGCAGGGCTGCGGCTCTCCAGGACCGGAGTTCGCCACCCCTGATCTAGCTGAATAGTCATGCTGTTTGTTTCTTGTTGGTTAAGCTAGTTAAGATGCTTCTTTTCAGCAAGGCTTTTGCACAAATAGTTGCAAAATTAAAACAGAGTATGTAGCTCAATTGATTGCCTTAATGTAAATGAAGCTGCATTAACAAACCACTTGTTTTATGTTTTACTTTGACTTTTTTTTTGGGGGGCGGATTTAATATAATGTTATATTACAAAATTAAATATAATATTTCATTATTATTTTATTAACTTTAATTTAATAAAGAAGAAAGGATGGGGCTAGTTATTACATTTTGAAAGATCAGAAACTTGCATCCACTGTTGAAATATGCCCAATAAGATCTGAAATCTGTATTAAGAATGCAAATAGTATCAATTGCTTCTTAAGAGATCAATTCTAATATGAAAATTGCATTCATGGTTCACTGTCTGCTGTAATTTTTCTCTCACTCTGCCTCTTTCTCTGTCCTCCTTCCTGTTTTTGAAAGATCCTTTTTAACCCACAAAGTATGTTTTATAGTTCCCTTTCAGTCGGTCACTCTCGACGTCACGTCGGATGACCGACGAATTGGGATCTCGCTTAGAGAGACCAATCTACTTCGAGTGTAAACTAAACGAGCCAATGCACATTGGCATGTGATTATTGCATCCAGCTGCTGCTGATCACAGCGTGAGTATAAGTAGGCAGCAGATGCAGCGCATATTCAGCTTTTCGCTTCGGAGCCGAGCGGTTCTATCGTTCTGCTCCTGACCTAAGTCTACGGTAGTGAAAACTACAGTCAAGCACGCTCTTCGTGGGCTCTCGTGCTGGTGGTACGGCGCTTCAGCGGCGGTGGTTTTCCCGTGTCGAGTGGGTTGCACACAACAGGCTGCACTACCCCTGTGTGTGTTGCAGACGGCCATCTCCCCTGTGCGCTTCAGCACACTAAAAGAGCAATTTCCATCTAAAAGAGCTTCACGGGTGGAACGTCTTTTTAAAGACGCGTCTTTTTAAAGATGTCGTACCATCCGTGTGTTTCTGGGTGCGGTCGTTACCTGGCGCCGGGTGATGGTCACGATCGCTGCCTCTCGTGTCTGGGCACGAAGCACGCTGAGGTGGCTTTCGTGGATGACTCATGCTCCCATTGCGGGGGTATGACCATCTCGGAGTTGCGGACCAGACTCCGTTACCTGCAAGGTAACTACTACCACTGCTAGATCTGGGGTTCCCTCTGGCGGCAGCCGGGGGCGCCCTTTTTCTGGCAGTGGGCGGACTGGTCCTATGGTCACGGTGAGGAATTCCCCTCTGGGGATGCCTCAGCCAGCCGGCACTCCAAAACCAGCGGAGCTCTCAAAAGAGCAGGCTGGACCCTCCCGGGGGGTACCACCTGTTTCTTCCGAGGCTCCCCCCGACGATCGGCTGTCGGTTGCAGCATCGGAGGGTGAGCCAGAGCTTTCTGGAGAGGAAGATTCGGCTGCGCTGCTCTCCCCCGGGACTGTAGCAATGCCTGAATCGGATCCAGAAATAATGGCTATGCTTTCCCGGGCCGCCATAGGGGTAGGGCTCGAGTGGAGACTTCCACCGTGTCCCGAGCCCTCAAGGTTGCACGATTGGTTCTCGGGGTGGTCCGCGCTGGT
>NW_015558595.1:1241260-1242250 GCF_001515605.1 Sinocyclocheilus anshuiensis | reverse complement strand
AGAGGCTCCTGGGGCATATGGCAGCTACGGCGGCAGTCACGCCGCTGGCGTTTTATATATTATTATATAAAATAATAATAATAATACCCTGTCAGATTTCATAATTTGAAAAATGTTACTGAAATCAAATCACAGCAAACTATTTTGGAGCCTTTTTCTCCCCCCAAAATATATACTTCCCCAATATAAGTAGCTGCCCATTGACACCAAGTGAATTGACCAACTTAAAAATCACAAAAACAAACCCAAGGTCTTAAACCCAAATCCTCACCTATGGGCTGTAAATTTAATACTGAATGAAAAGGGACAGGTGAGCACTCTGGATTGAACCTTTCTGCTATTCTTCTAAATTAATCAAGGGGAAAAACCTGAGGAGGTTTGGATTAGGCCAAAGCCTTCTGAGATTTGAAGAGACACTCCGACTGCTTGTGGAAGTATATAAATCACAAAACCGGTGCATTCAGAGTGTTACGAACAGCAGTGGATTCATCTTTTTCATAAAGCCACTCCGTTTGATAAAATCCTAAAAAGTAGAGTGTTAAGCAACACTGAAAAATATTCATATTCACACTCTCAGGACAAACAGCCCTTGCAAGTACATACTGACTGTGTGTGTGTGTGTGTGTGTGTGTGTGTGTGTGTGTGTGAAGTGCCAGCTGCAAAATACCCTCTTTATCTACAAAAAATGAAAGACTCGCCAACGTGGGAGTCATGGAGAGAGCAGAATGAGTTGTTAAGAGCTGCATATGTGGAAGGAGCTCAGTGCAAATGAATGGATAAATAGCGTACCACAAATCTTGGGGTACCCCAGCGAACCTTGAGACGGGCCCCGCCCACAAGTAGGGATGTCATTTATGAGTGTTTGTATCAGCTCACAGAGTTTTCAGCCAATTATGTTATGGTCAAATTTGCCAATTTAAAGTGGCTTCTATCCTAAGCCGATATCTTGTATGCCAGTGTAGATGGACCAGTGGCGTGGGAGGGTCAGGT
>NW_015558595.1:1199293-1241006 GCF_001515605.1 Sinocyclocheilus anshuiensis | reverse complement strand
TATATATATTTCCTGTGAAGTACCATGCTCATTCTGGAAGTTAACAGTGCAAAATAAGATGAAACGTTGTGTTTTCATTTATAAGATCAGTCGCCACTGGTTGTTTTAACATTTTGCCTTTGTTATTAAGAAAAGTACTTTTAAGGTTGTTGCTTTATTTTGCCTGTATTATAGATTTATATGTATCTGCTGCTGTATTCATAACACTTATATAAGCCTCTTCTCAAAATTACCAAACAGGATGAGTGGAATCCCATCATGCTCTGCTTCACCTTGTCACTTCTGATCTTTTTGAGCGAGCTTTTTTTCCCTCTAGCCCCAAGGGTCCTGGCCTCTCCTATCCCCCCTGCCCCCTTTCACTGTCTGCTGTCGTTTTTTCCCTCACTCTGTCTCTTTTTCTGTCCTCCTTCCTGGGTTTTTTTTTTTTTTTTAAACATCTTTTTTAAACCCACATAGTCTGTGTCTGTTCACCTCAGTGTCGTAAAATGGCAGCAGGCATAGTACAAAATGGAGAGCTGTGTGAAATGAGTTCCACATGGTAGATAGACAAGTCACTGATTTATTTATCTGATTTATTAATATATAATTATTAATAAATATATTAAAAATAACAAATGATATCTCTTTAATATTTCAATTGTTTCTCCTACAGCAGTGAACTTAAATAGATAGCAAATGGAGACTCTCCTGCTTCTCACATGTTTCTCCTGAGAAAAAGACTCTCACAAGTCTCATATGCCGTTTCAGAAAACATCATAATATCACACACTCAGATTTGACAACTTGCACTTCCCTTTAAAGTTGCTGATCAATTTGTTGTAGGCTTGGGCTGCATAACTTATTTTGTGGTTATATATGTTGTCAAACCTGTCAATCTTCATTGTGAATGTATGTTTATTTAATTGTTGCCTGCACTAAGCTATTCTTTGACCTGCTGACTCACCTGCCCACGTATACATATATATGTGCATACACCCAGCTTGATGCCAGTGGCCATGATGCCAGCTCCTGAAGGATCTCCACATGAGACGTCACTCTTTGTCCCTTTATACCACTAAATGTGTGTGTGTGGGTATACATGAGAGAGGCTCAGGGCTCCTACAATTACTTCAAAACAAGAAAAAAAAAACCATACTGGCCTGGGGCCATTGCCTACACTGGTGGCTTCTATCCTAAGCCTATATCTTGTATGCCAGTGTAGATGGACCAGTGGCGTGGGAGGGTCAGGTCCTGTGCACTGACAGTTTAGCCCATCCCATTCTTTCCTTTTCAATTAGAGAGGTGTACAGGGCTCTTACAGACACTGTAAATCACAGGTGAGAAGGGCAGAGAGAGAGGGAGAGAACGAGAGAGGCCAAGTCCTTGGTCCAAACGTAATCTACTAGCACACACTGCATCACATCTGACAACCACCTGTAAAGAATAAAAAGAGAAGTAATAGGGTATACCAATCAATTATTTTCTCTGTCTTTCACTCACACACACTCAGTCACAAGCACAACCGTAACCTCTAGCCCCAAGGGTCCTGGCCTCTCCTATCCCCCCTGCCCCCTTTCACTGTCTGCTGTCGTTTTTTCCCTCTCCCTGTCTCTTTTTCTGTCCTCCTTCCTGGGTTTTTTTTTTTTTTTAAACATCTTTTTTTAACCCACATAGTCTGTGTCTGTTCACCTCAGTGTCGTAAAATGGCAGCAGGCATAGTACAAAATGGAGAGCTGTGTGAAATGAGTTCCACATGGTAGATAGACAAGTCACTGATTTATTTATCTGATTTATTAATATATAATTATTAATAAATATATTAAAAATAACAAATGATATCTCTTTAATATTTCAATTGTTTCTCCTACAGCAGTGAACTTAAATAGATAGCAAATGGAGACTCTCCTGCTTCTCACATGTTTCTCCTGAGAAAAAGACTCTCACAAGTCTCATATGCCGTTTCAGAAAACATCATAATATCACACACTCAGATTTGACAACTTGCACTTCCCTTTAAAGTTGCTGATCAATTTGTTGTAGGCTTGGGCTGCATAACTTATTTTGTGGTTATATATGTTGTCAAACCTGTCAATCTTCATTGTGAATGTATGTTTATTTAATTGTTGCCTGCACTAAGCTATTCTTTGACCTGCTGACTCACCTGCCCACGTATACATATATATGTGCATACACCCAGCTTGATGCCAGTGGCCATGATGCCAGCTCCTGAAGGATCTCCACATGAGACGTCACTCTTTGTCCCTTTATACCACTAAATGTGTGTGTGTGGGTATACATGAGAGAGGCTCAGGGCTCCTACAATTACTTCAAAACAAGAAAAAAAAAACCATACTGGCCTGGGGCCATTGCCTACACTGGATGACTAATAGCATGAGTGTTTGACTGGGGTCATATCAATAAATAAATCATTGGTGCTTTTTGGTCACAAATAAGCCGGGGTGTTAAAAAAACACAGTTGACTTGAACTTGAGTTTCCATGGGGACGAAAGTTGTCTGATGAGGCAACAGCTGGCTTGTTCTTATGAAAATGCTCATATGCCAAAAAACTGTCTGTATTAATCCCATCACTTCTTGCTTCCCAAATGTACCCTCTTTCCCAGCAGATCTGCCCCACCTCAGCCAAATGTTCATTATCTACACTTGCTAAGGGTATAAATGAGAGCAGCTGTGAGCTGATGAGCGAGCGATGCCCTGAGGGTTCCTCACACTCATCGGGTTTTCTGCCCAAGTTGATACTATTCTGCATTCGCTGTCTCAAGTCCTTTTTCTGGGGTAGTTTATAAGCAACAAAGAGGAGTTTAGGAGTTTTTCATCATCCTCCGCAGTAGCAAGAGGTAATTGAAAAAGGGAGGGATTTTGTGCATGGGCTAAATAGAGAGGCAGTGGCCCTGCAGCAAAGCGAGGTTAATAACTTTTCCACTTTCATTACCCTAGAGATGGACTGCAGGGGACTTAAGCACAGCCCCTGGACACCGAAGGACTCTACTGCTCTTATCTTACTTTCAATTCTCTCTATTTCACTCATTTGATCACATATAAATGCCGCCACTAACAGTGCCTTGTCAGCGGTCAGCCTTGTTTCTTTCTAGGTTTGGCCTGATGGAGTGATTGTACAGACAGATAGCCCAGAATTTCTTTGTGGGAAATGTAATTTTACTGTCTGAAAATTATGTTTTTTGCCTTTATATTTGTTAAAGTGCTTGTACAGACAGATGTCACAATGTCCCATAGCAGAGTTAAAGTCTCCTGGAGGTTAATTACTACAATTTTCCCATCGGCCAGTTTTGCTGAAAACGAAGTGAATTATACATTCATATTGTATATTTTGCCCTTGACATTCCAGTTTGTTCCTTCTCTAGTTCATGAAAACATACATTCACTATAGAATAGAGACAATCCCTTAATAGTGTTCCTTTAGTTCACTAAACATTTAAGGCTGGAATACACTACACAATATTTGCCCAGATTTTGGCCCCGACATGTCGAAGCTAGTTGCCGAAATTCAGAGCCAGTCTGCAGATTTGAGTTGACAGATTTCATAGAAAATCACATAGTGTATGATGGTAACAGACTCTGAATTTTAGCATTAGACTCTGACTCCATCCAGTCAGAGGATATCAAACATGTTTGATATTTTGAGCTGATTTTAGAACACGTTGTTTTTACCTGTCACGGGTCTCCTAGCAAGGAGGCATGTTTCTCCGTGATTTTGTTATGATCAGAACAACTTGAAAGTCTGGTAGTGTGTTTAGTAGTCGTTTAGTTTATGATACACAGTTTTTCCTCTTTATCTACTTACAACTTCGGCATATGTATGATGCCTAATGTTTTAAAATCTGTTCAGATTTGACAAGTTATGTAGTGTATTCCAGCCTTTAAACTGTTGTTCTGATGCTAATTATCTACTAATTTTAGTATGCACTTTGCATATTCATATAGTTCCTGTACTGTTCCTTCATAGATAGCACTTGTTTTGATCATAAAATGAAATTGCATTCACTTTAGAGGCTTTAATTATTGTTTGTCTGATAAGCGTCATGCAATTCAATAAAGTGCTCTTAATTGTTTGACGCAACACCAGTGAACTATTTATTTGCTTTCATACAGCCTTTAATTGTGTTCTTTTTTTTTCAATTTCATTTTAATATAATTGCATTGTTGGTTCTCCCTTTGGATCTAAAGATTTTCCTTGCTATGATTATTGTTTTATCCCAACGGGAAAGCAATTTGAACATCTTGGTGAACATTATCTTTGAATGAAACACAACATTATGAATGCCGGCGTCAAAACTAGATTAAAATGTACCTGTGTAAACATAAGAGTTTGACATTAAAATACTAATGCATCCCTTCTTATAAAGATAAACTATAAACCTGTGTGAAATCATCATTATTTTTTGTGTATATTTGTGATGCTAGTGGTGCAGAAATTACACACTTTATCTATAAAGCTACAGACAGTTATTTTTGGTATTTTGGTAGTTTTCTTCCTGGGGAAATGTTTCGTAAGGCTAATGAAAAGATGCTCTAAAGGAAAAGTTTGACTATCATTTTTGGTGGATTAAACACTAAAAAAATCTATTGAAGAACCAAATAAGCTAACTGTCAATATTTATTTACAATGGGTCATTATATAATCAAATATAACTACAGAAAACATGATTGTTGTTGTTGCCATTGAGAGGTTGAAGCTGCTTATCCATGTTCATGCTTGTTCATTGCTTGTAACATCCAATCTCTGCCACTTTGTGTTACCAGTGTTTTTCATCTCTCCTCCTCGTTCTTTCTCTTTCTCATCTCATTGATTTGTACTATTGATCCAAACCATAGCATTCATCCAAACATTTTTTAGTGTTTTTTAAGACACAACCAAATGTGTCCCTTTTCTTTGTTCTTTTCTACTTCCTCTGCTTCTGACCTGTTGTTCGACAAAACGATTCCACACCATTAGCCCCTTCCCACTCAGAGTCATTACAGTTGAGATACGCACCTCACTGCTAGCTCAAATAATGATTTGGTTTGAACTTTTCCTTTGTAGTTGACTCACTTTGTACAGTCAACTATCTACAACCGCATGTATTATTCATGCAAACACAACATTAGAAAGAGACAAGGTTATGCATGGTAAGTTGCAGATTTTATCATATTTATGAATGTGGGAGATATACTTGTCTGGTAAACTGTTGAAAAAGTACTTTTAGACATATATCATGGTAATACTAGGGTATTCTTTGAGAAACCATGCTATATTATTATGGTTATCATTCTCTACTATAGTATATATCAAATGTAGATGTATGCTATTATCTAAATTATTTTCAGTTCAGTTCACAATACATATTTTTCAATCACTGTACTATGGGCCTCTGAGAAAAAAGAGCTTCATACAGTCACATCAAAAACCAAAGCCATCAAATAGAGATCAGACTGTTTTCACCTCACTTGCTTCCTTTTATATACACATACACATTCACACAAGCATTCAGAACAGAGAGTAATCACCTTCCACTTTGCATTTGTTCCTATTTTTGTGTGTTACACCTCCAAATTGTAACACTTTGATTTTTTCTCTCCCTTCAATAACACAATAAATTAAACACATCTATATATAAAACAATATGTGTTCAAGAACATTCATTCCCCCACAATTAGTAATTTATTTTCTCAACACCCTCATTGAGATGGAATTTTCACCTGTTCCCCAATGCAAATTTGCTCTGCCAAATTAGATGACATTTACGACAGTTTAGGTATTTTTTCCACTTTGTTTCTTGCTAACAACTTTGTCTCAAACTCTTGTTATACTTCTTAATCTTCAAGATTTGTCATTTAAAAAAGAAAAAAATAATAATTTGGTGTTGTATTACACTTGTTTTAGTACAGTAAGGGGTGTTCCTAGGCTTTAGGGAGGCAATGTTGCTATTATAAAATAAGTATTTTCATTTATTATTAATAATTTTATATTAGTTTCAGTAAGTAATACAAATGATTAGCCTACTGTAACTGTACAGTTGCCAAGCAACATAGCAATGTTTCACATTAATATGTCTAATTCAAATTATATGCTGTTCCAGGTGTGTACATATCTGCGATTTACAGCTTTGAATGTAGCTCATCCAATTAGAGTCATAATTATCCATTTTAAAAGGCTTTTAAACTTTAATTGGGCTTTGCATGACAGCAGAACAATACGTAATCAACTAGATGAATACGTTTTGATGTTACTTATACATACACATGCAAAAGCACCTAAATGTAATTGTAGACATTTTCATGACAACTCCATCAAAATCACTGCCATCCACACCATTTCACACCCAGTGCTGAGAGACTGGTGCATCTGCAAGTATTTCACGGAAATTACTCAAACACATAATCGAACTTGCGAAGACACACATGTTGATCCGTCATTGAGATTCAGGGAATCAGTGAATATGAAATGTCTTCTCTCGGTTGCAAATCCACACTACCATTCCTTGATTGCATTATGCATGCATTTGTTTTTTAATATGCAATAAACATGTTGCAGGGCTGCATCGCTGGTGACAAATGGAAGTCAACTCCAGTTAAGTGGAAGTAATTGATGATTACATGCTTGATTAAGCCCCGAATTTAAACCAGGACATATAGACGGCCAAGATGAAAGTCCAAAGCGAAAGACATTCATTGTGATTAAAGGCGTGTGCTTGCACCACTATTTTAATTCCTGCATGATGAAAGAAAAGCGCAAAGCCATGGGCCCAAGCATCCTCACCTACCCTCCCTCACTTGATAACATGACTAAAGTTTATCGACCGGGTGGTTATGAGCTGAGGTGTCACTCTGACGCAGTTTTAAGTGCCACAGTTCAGAAAATACACTCTGGGACCCTCATAAGTGAGAAACCAAGAGTCCAACCAAAGTAGAAGCAACTCAAGCACCAATCCAGCATACATGAAAGCAATGCTCAGTGTGTATTACTGCATGAAATGGATAGGGTGTAGAGCTGTAGTTTTGCTCTGGCAGCAGTGGAAGTTTCAGTGGAGGAGCATAACCCAGTTGGGAAAATGGGGGGATGAAGCAGGAAGCGAGGAAAGGAGGAAGAGGAGCGCGGATTGATGCTCAGAGCACAGGAGCGAGTGCAATGAAAGCCATGCTGTGCCATCTGGCAGAGTGGTAATTGGGTAAGGATTTTACACCTGCTCAGTGCCACAGCCTACACTGGGCTGGGTAAAGAGAGTATGGTGCATCCTGGAAGCACATTATGCAGTCAGTGTAATTTGTATAGTTTACTTGCAATTAAGTGGCTCAGTCTGTACTTATTCACAAATTAATGCATCTAACCCACCAGACTTTGGGGCAGGTTTGTCAAGGTCTGGCAGGTTGGTGGCGTAAATTCTTAAGATAATCAATTTTGTTTGAGGCACTTAATAGCAGTTAATTAGATATGAAGAAAGAGAACTGTTTTCTGCTGGTTGGGTTTGTGAAATAATTAGTACATGTTACTTTTGGAAAGAAAGAAGTTCTCATTACAAAATCTAGACATATTTTCATCTATTTATTCTGTGTTAATATACAGCATATCAAGCTGTGCATTTATAATTTTATCCACACTGGTACCACCAACTATTTCAGATAAACCTACCCCAAAATGGCACATAGGAACAAACCTATCCAAAAATAAAAAATACAGCTGCAGAATTATATTTTAGTGTCGAATTTTGGGCATCTTCGGCATCAAAATGTCTGTGCTTGCCTAGAATAAGTTGCAAAGTAGATGATGTCTTATGTTGATAGTTCAAAGTCTGGCAATGTGAGACTATGGTTAGTAATACCAGCCCTCCCAAGGTCTGATTTGTTCACTGAATGGCATCTGGAAATGAACATGTTCTTTAGCCATTGTGTTAAAACTTATTTCTGAGTTGCTCTGTACATGCAAATAATCAAACAGAGTATGTTTTCAATGAATCATTCATCTCAAAGGCACACTACAAAATAATCTCCAAATTCAAGAACTACTCCTGCTATTAGAGCTCTGAAATCTAATAGAGACCTGCAGAGACATTATTACCATTTTATGTATTTTTAAAGTCTGGATGATTAGTGTCTATGCCTTTGCTACATTTTACCAAATGTGAGCTTTGCTTTAAAATGTCTGTTTTGCTGTTTGGATGGAGGGCTGTAATCCTTGTGAGGTCTGTTCACTGGGCACTTTCATTTGATTTACACAAAGTTGCCTCCTACAGTCTCTCGTATCCTGCTGTTTTAGCTCTTAAACGTGCAACTTGCTTTTGTCTGTGTGATAGAAATAGTAATGGCCTAATGGACATTCTTGCGCAGCCTCTGCCCGTTTGTGAGTAATTATGGCTTTTTGTGTAGGTCTATAATGGACTTCTCTGACTCACCATGTGAAGCAGTCTAGCTTCGCAGGTGTGCGGCAGTGCTATTCATATGTGCGACATACCCACACACACACACACACACACACAAACAAAAGCACACAAAATCCATCTCTTTTTTCCCCATCCTCCTCCACCTTCCCAAAGTTCAGCTTGGCTGCCAGCTCAACTGCCACCCACATCATATCACGAGAGTGACGCAGCGCTCCAAAAGACACACAGCACCTTTCGACTTTCAGCAGAAGCTCCTGTCAAGCTCCGTGATCCAGAAACCTTCCTCTGCAAGGAACCACCCAACCAACCTTATACAAACTTTTTTCTCTTATACGCTACAAGGACAAATTTGCAATGTGAAACTTTGAGAAATGCTAGTTGCTTGTCCATTTTGTAGCATACCATGTATTAACCAGACTAGCCCAGACTTGACAACTAGCTTTTTAAAGGCCAGTGCCTGATCAGTCTTCCATCTTAAACACGTGGTATGTAGATACCATATAAACTGATTTTGAACTGAATTAAGATGCATAACCAAAGCTAGCCATATCTAGTGAGTGCCACAGCTGTCGAATCCTGTGCTCTTCACACCCTATTGTGTCAGCAGACCACACAGCTGCTGCTGTGTACATATGTAAACACTTCCCCATAGATTCTGTAGCTTGGTTAGGGTGTGGTGAAGTCATTAGCATCAGTTTGTGGCCAGCAGAACACAGGCTTGACCAGCTGTTAGTCAACATCTTTATCCCTTATAAAAAAGTGCTGTGGCTATAATACGGTACACTGATGGCGTCTACTGTTAATACTATTTATACTGAGGTGGAGGATATCCCAGTAAAAAAGATGTGTTGTGAATAGAGCTGTCACTAGGGGTTGAACGACTTCAGATTTTTTGAAGTACGGAGCGTAAATGTGGAATTCCTTCAAAGATTTCTTATCCTGTTGCGCCCTCTATAGGACCAGCGACTAGTCGACGTCAAGGTTAAAGCGTCATGGCAGAGCATTGAAGTCGATTAGTCGATTAGTCTGTGCAACCCCTAGCTGTCACTAACGATTATTTTGGTAAACGAGTAATTGGTCGATTATTCTGAGTATTAATCAAGTAATTGGAAGTCAGAGAGAGCTTTATTGCCAAGTATGTTTACACACAAGTAAACTGTGTTGGTGACAGGAGCTTCCAGTGCAGAAGAAAGTACAGACATATTGCAAACATACATGATGCACGCATACATAGGAATTACACAGTAGAGATGAAATACAACACTAATATAAGAAAAACAGAAAATGAAATAATGCAATATAATACAGAAGTAGAAATATAGAGAAAAAACATATATAATTGTTTTAATGAATGTACAGATATTTTATTTACAAGTGTACAGTTTATGTAGTTTGCAAAGATAAAATTTTTAGATGCTATGTATAAATGTGTCAGTTATAATGGACAATGTATTAAATGGAAAGTTTTAATTGTTCAGACTGAATATAACCTGTGGGAAAGAAAACTGTTCTTGTGCCTGGCTGTTCTGGTGGTCGGTGCTTTGTAGTGTCGAAAGAGAGAGTGGGCTGGGTGTGTGGGGTCTAAAAGTCCAAAGGGTTTCTTAGCCCTTTTCCTCACTCTGGAGGTGTAAAGATCTTGGAGGTTGGGCAGGGGGGAAGCAATAATCCACTCAGCAGTCCTGACTGTCCGTTGTAGTCTCTTAATGTCTGGTTTGGTTCAGCTACAGTTATGGATGAACACAGGACGGACTGATTTAATGATGGCCGAGTAGAACTGTTTCAGCAGCGCCTGAGGGGACTTGCAGGTGGGGTAGGTGTATGTGTGAAGTGTAGATCAGAGCGGGGGTGGGGTGTGAGACTGGGCTTTTCAATCCGGTAGTAAAACACATTCAGATTGTCAGCCAGTTGTTGATTCTCCACAGACTGTGGAGGTGGTGTCTTGTACTTGGTGATGTTCCTCAGACCAGTCCATACTGACGCCGGTTCGTTGGCTGAAAACTGTTTTTTCAGCTTTTCGGAGTAGCTATCTTTAACCACTCTGATTTCCTTTGTTAGTCTGTTTTTTGTTAGTCAGATTTTATCCCCACTTCTGTAAGCATCCTCTTTGGCATGACGAAGCTGTTTGAGTTTCTCAGTAAACCATTGTTTATCATTATTGAATGATAGGAATGCCCTGGTAGGAATGTACATATTGTGACGAGCGTCCCGAGGCTTCATCAGCGTCGCCCTGGAAACAAGCGAGGAGCACCTGGCCATCATCATCACAGGCTGATCGGTCACAGCTGCACCTCATCAGGCGGCGGCTACATAAGCCACGCAAGCCCTGCCATCGAGGAGATTCCTCCATGAGACTGAGCACTAACTCGCCCTCTCATTTTCCCCACAGAAAGCAGCGTGTGACCGACCAGCCCCACAGGAGCACTGCACGGACCCTCTGCACTGGGAAGACGGAAGAGAGCACTCACGGCACCGGAGCACCTACCTGGACCTTTCTCACTAGCACCCATCACACCAATAAATCCACCCTCCGGGGTATTGATTGAGATTACTTGTCGTGTGATTCTTCACCCCGTTACAATATCCTCACAGAAACTGATATATGAAGTTACAGTATCTGTGAGCTCATCCAGATTGGTGGCTGCAGCTTCAAAAACACTCTAATCAGTGCAGTCGAAGCAGGCTTGTAAATCCCGCTCTGCTTCATTAGTCCGTCTTTTAGCAGTCCTTAATACAGGTTTAGTTGATTTCAGTTTTTGTCTGAAAGGTTGGTATGAGATGAACTAGGCAGTGATCAGAGAGCCCTAAAGCTGCCTGTGGGACAGGGTGATATGCATCCTTTATTGTGGTGTAACAGTGATCCAATATGTTACTGTCTTGAGTGGGACATGTAACGTGCTGTCTGTATTTTGACAGTTCATGGGAAAGTCTTGCTTTGTTAAAATCTCCAAAAAATGATTAAAAGAGATGCGTACTTTGAACAGCTGGAAGCCCAGCAGATGAAGTGCATTGTCCGCAATTGCTTCACTCAGCCAGGTTTCAGTGAAGCACAATGCAGCAGAGTTGAGGAGAAAAATGCCGACACGCTTCCCTCTTCTGCGTCTGTATGTGCATTTGAACAGCACCGCTGCACCTCAGACTAGAATGTCCATCAAGACGTCTGAATAATCAAAGACCTGAAAAATATAGTCTGGGATGTGTTGCTTAATGTTAAGGAGTTCGTCTCTGGTAAAACGTATAGAAGAAGAATGACTAAACACAGAACAAACAAACAAAAACAGCAGAAGAATTGCGGAGCTCAACGCCATGGCTGCCATTTGCGGTGGCATCTTGATTGTCCAAGTACCTTATAAATCTGATGGAATGGTGCACAGTGTTCCCAGATGAACGTTTTAAGCAACTCAGACTCACAGCATATGCAAAGATGGAGTTTGAGACGGTCTGTGCATGTAAATCAAAAGTGACAGTAAAGACATTTATAATGTTACAAAAACGTTCCATTTCAGCTAAATTCTGGTCTTTTGAACTTTCTATTCATCAAAGAGTCCTGAAAAAAAAGTATACAACTGTTTTATAACTGTTTTATGCCACACTAGCTTTGGTTACCCATCCAGCTGTTCAAAATCAGTTTCTATATGATTTTTGTAGTTGGTTATCTAGCTGTTATGTGTCTAAGATGGAAGACTGATCAGGCACTGGCCATTGTTTTGATACTGATAGCTCATACAAAATGTCAGACCAAACACCAAGCACCCCATTTTCTGAAATGTTTTTAAAGCATTTTCTGAAATTACATCTCTAGTTTGCCCTTGAACGCTCTCTCAAACTAAAAGAAACCCACTACGCATCAGTCCTGCTGTCACCATAGTGACATGAGCACAGCAATGACAACAGCTGTTGTTCAAGACAACAGCTCCAATGGTTTCATAGTGTTTCCGGACAGTCACCTGCAGAGAAGGGAGGAGAGCTGTTCCACCCAATAGAAAGTCTAATTAAACTTACTGCAAGTTCATTCTGACTCCTCTAAACTTTGAGGTTTCATACCTGCCACATTCATTCCATCTATTATTATTCCATCTGTGTGATTGACAATGGCAGTAATTACAGAGCAGGTACAATGGCAGCGACACCAGCTGTGTGGGAATGGGCAGATCTTACATGTCCTGTGGCTAGAAGAGCACAAGGCTCACAGTCTGCTCGCTGTTCATCAGCACATATTCTACGACCTACCGTGGGCCTTCAGGACTTCCTGGGGTCATGCCGGTACTGGCGAGAGAGATATAACACTGACTGCACATGAACTGGTGAGGCAGAGAGAGTCTGTAGGCAGGCGAGTGAGTAAATGAACAGAGGACTGAGTAAACGCAAGCGAGAGATTAGGAAGGATGGATGGGAGGATGTTTAAACAGCTAAACACACCTCACAGCGTGTTCGTTCAGTCCATGCTGCAGTCGAGGCTTCCCGTTGAAATCACACCTCATTCTCCACCTTCCTCGCACACTAAATTAGACGCTCACACACTGGAGTTTTCATCTTTCTCATTCTCACTCCATCTCTCACTTCCTGACCCGTTATCTGCTTCTATCTATATCCCCCATTAGTGGTGTTGTGAACAGCCCAGTGTTTTTGAACTAATATTTTAGTGAACGACTTAAGTTCACTTAATGCACTGGTTTTCCTTTGTAAAGACTGCTTTGACTTGAGCAATTTCCTGTGTGGCCTGTGAAAGAGTATTTCATTGTTTGAAAAGCTATGTTAACAAATACACCCCTTCACTGGAAAAATCAGTGATTTGTGTCTGAACTAGACTCAATATATAAGAGAATTCTGTTCATGAATGAATAATCAATTGTGAACAAGAATCTTCTAACAAATAATGACTAAACAAAATAGGGCATGTTCATTCAGTTCCACATGAGAGCATTTCCTGTTCATCAAGGTTTGGCTGTTAGCTTCAACAGTGGAATTCGAAATTAGTTGAGTGACAGTTGAGTGAATGATTCAGTGACTCGCTTATAATACTCAGACACTCATTGGCGCCACCTACATGTTCATTGCTGTAACCTACAAAAACTTTCACTGAGATGAGTCTGAATAAACCTTTGTTTAACCCTTTCAGTGGTGAGTTCAAAATATTCTAGTGGTCCCCCCAGAGTGAGTTTTTTTTAAGGTGACCGTTATTTTAGAACGCTTCCCCTTACTGTTTCCATGGCGACGCGTCATGCATGTCACGTGACACACCGCGGCCAGAATAACACTGTATGACAGATGGATCGCTTTTATTTCCTTTTTCCTTTTTTATTTAAAATATTCACAAACTTGCTTACAATGTCATGAACAATCTGATATTCCGATTCACAAATATGTGTAAATGAGTGTGTTTTATCGTTTAAAAAGCTTTCTAAATGATCTTGATCGTGATCTGTAACGTGAGATGGGCTCCGCCATGTCTGTTCGCACCGCAGTTCAGAGAGTCCTGTCAGTCGGATTTGCAGCACGTGAATTCATCAATTTCTCCCGAAATACAAGTAATAAGTGGCCGGTGAACTGGGTGAAGAATAGAGTGAACTTTATAGTTACTTACACTATGTGTATCTGATATGAATAAAACACATCGGCAAATTAAATTTGAATGGATTGTTATTGTTGCTTCCATAGACATATGTGTGTATTTTACAAACTCTACATGTATTGTTTTACTAGTACTTATGTGTATTTAAATGTCTGAAACCTAAAATATGCATTATGTGGTTAAGAACACTGCATAGTTGTGATGCGCAGTGCACATCTCTCTCTGGCTCAGTGTCAGCCAACTCGCGAAACCATAGTTTGAATTTGGCAGTTATGTGACATCACCGAACGTTCTAAATCCCATATGTGGGACCGTACTCCCAGGGGCACGGAAATAAAAATCCCATATGTGGGACCGTACCGCTCAAAGGGTTAACAGAATCAAAAGATTCAAATCAGTGGAATGAATCAAAAGTCCCACTATTGTCCTGTAGCTGTCTAAAATAAATTTATCATGCCATATTTGTTGGCACCTACAAATCCTTATGGAATACATTTATCAACATACAAAGATATTGGAAGAATTGTGAATGTGCACCTGATTTTTCCTTATTAATATTCCAGATAATATGGGTAACCCTCTTTTGTCTTTCCTGGGTTAGCTTCTGCCTGGCTGCCACATCCTGCGATGAGTCGAAGGGAGGCTTTGGTGGGAAACCCTGCGCCTAGTGCGGCGCCTGAGGTATCGGGCAACAGCACAAAGGCAGCAGGACCCGGTCCCCACGAGACCAAAGATGAGATGTTCTCCAAAGTCAAAGACAAGTTCATGAATGAACTGCACAAAATCCCACGTGAGTGAATTTTTTTAACACAACACTCAAAGGTCTTCACTTGATTATATTTGCTCTTTTCATTTTGCATAATTTTGACACTGAAAATTAAACCTTGAATGGCATTGATTGAGCCCCAGTATGGATAGGGATTGGCAAGGTCTGACAGATCCATTTTTGATTATTTTGTTTCCATTTTTTTACTTTCCATTGTTCACCCAGTGGTGAAAAATAATGAGCATGAGAAACAGGCAGCCACCAAACATGTTCCTTCTCATTCTAATTGTAAATAAGCAAGTAAATTAGTTTTGTTATTTGCGTGCCTTCGTTTGTCTAAGTGCCCTGTGCCTCGGTCCACAACACACTGCAACTCTCACTGTGAATCATGGAGCTGAATTCAGGCATCTAACCACCAACCAATTCACTGTACACTCATTCATATTTTCAAGTAAACACTGAAACATCTGCAGCTGTTTGTGCGTGGGTGTTTCCTCAGCTAGGTGCTTTTATGTCCCAGGGATTGATTCTTTTTTTCTTCTTCTTCTTTTTTCTTTATATTAGATACTGGATATTAAGGTCAAATTATAATTATCTTGGAGCAAAATATGTTGAGATTACTTAGCTGATACTATGAGCAAGCCTGAATAAAGCACTTTCAGGTGTTACTTTTTTTTGTAACAGACATTTTGTGTGTGACATTAAAGGAAGGGGCAGGAAAATATGAAATTGAAAGCAGCACAATAATAAACCAGTGTGCAACAAATGGTAACTCTTGTTGGTAACAAATGGACTCGCAACGTTCTCTGTGAAACATAAAGACAACAAAAACAAAAAATAATTCTTGTTTAGTTGCAAGTAGCTACAAACCAAAATTTAAAAGAAACTCCATAAAATTTGGCAAACTAATAAACTTATTTTGTTAATATCCAGCTACCTTCTAATGCAGTATTAGAACCAAAATAAAGCCTCATTTGACACTGAAAATTAGCCCCTGAATGGCATTGATTGAGCCCCAGAATGGATACAACGCTTTCTTTTGATTTGAGACACTTTTTCTAAGCTGTAATGAATGAGAAGTGCTCAAGAAGCTTAACCTTAAAATGTTGCTAAGCTAATTTCTCAACACCTTTATAAGCATGTTTTGTTTTGCTTTTTTTTCCCCACAATTGACAACCAGCCCACCACAGTATTGAGCTAAAGTTTACTCATATATATAGCAGAGGTGAAGGCAGAATTACATTTAGAGCTACATAAAGGATGCTGCGCCTGTCGTGACACCATTGGCAAGACCTGAGAAAGATCTGAATCCTCTTCTACACCTACGGTACCTTACTATAGGTGTCTGGTCATTTTACCCATCTCTCTATCTCTCATACTCAATTTCACACATAGAACTTCGCTCCCACTCTCACTCACACTCTCACACATGTACACTTTCACTTCCACCCTTGCTTTCACACTTGGAGACACATTCACCACATTAATTATCACTTTGCCTTCCTGCAGACAACTGTAAAATAAAGGGTTGCCGCATTTGACTCAGACAGATATGCCCCTTCTGAGATCCAGCCAGAAAAAGACACTCCATTAAAGCGGCTTAAAGTACTGTTTTAGCCGCCTCCCTCCATCACACAAACGTCTCCTTGCCAACCGGTGGCTGGGCTGATGAATGCCTTGGGAGATGGGTGCTGTATTGACCGGGGCATCCAGGAACCCTGACGCACCTGCATTAGTGATGAATGGGCGAGTCCAGATGCAGAATACTTGAGCTGTTCTGTGCCAATACAATCCAGTGTGTTAAAAAAGTGCAGGTGCCGCCTGTAAAAGTAAGACGCATGGACCTGTCACGATCTGCCATCTAGCACAGCAAAAACAGAGGAACACAGATAGATGCTGCGTAGTGAGGATAAAAATGTACTTTACTCTAACTCTTCTGCCTTTCTGTCATAGCGGTATGTAGGCAAAACATGAAGATGAATACTGTTTGACATCTATTTCCATGCCAGAACTGAGTGCCTAGGCTCTTTAAAAAAGACTTTCTTAAAACATACTTTTCACTCACTAGTTTAATTTGCATGCACCGTAGAAGTAAATTTTGTGACTTTTTTTCCCTGAAATGAATGTAAATTAATTCCTGAAATGAACATTTCCACCACTGTCATTCCTACCACGTTTCAAACGATATGTTTCATAGCATTTTGTGATGGAAATGGCATTATATACAGTATTTTTAGGAATAAAATGGCTGAAAAATTATTTAAGGATAATTTCATAGCATTTACAGTATATATATATATATATATATATATACATACAAAATGAAATGATTTACACCTAGAAACGGACACATAAATAAAAATTCTCTGTTCATTCTGTTATTTTTCTTTGTTCTCCTCACATTTCTCATATGTCCTGAAAACACTGACACTGATTTCTTCTTGGTAAACAAGAGAACAAGATACCTTTTGATTTAAAAAAAAAAATAAAAAATATTAAAAGGAGAACATTGTTGGTTGTGGTGGAAATAGGAAATGTAAATGTAATAATTCATACTTTTATAATACATTTTCACAATGTAAGATTGAAAGTCTGTGTCTGGCATAAGGGTGGGGCAATAAAAAGGTATTTGAAAAGTTGAAAAAAATAAATAATGAAGGTATGTAACAAAAAGAAAAAAAAAATCAGTTTTAATAAAAATCCACCCTTAGGAACATAAAATGCCCAAAGAAACAAAGAAACACCCAATTACTCCCTGGTACTTCAGACCAAGGGGAAATGTAAATGAACAGGTAATTTGTTTTCATACCAATTTGCACAAAGTCTCAGATGGTGACATATATTCAAAAGGGTTTATCCATAACCTGTGATTACTAACGTTCCCTCAACCCTTACGGTCACACAACATCACATCCGTTCTACAGCACCCGTCACAAACGGTCCTGCGTGTAGAATCACTCTGACAGGTAGCTCTCAGTACGCCACACTTGCTTTGTCACGGCTCTCTTTGAGAGCGTTCCCCTCAAGCCTTGAGGCTGGTTGACAGGTTCAACAGTTTGAACCCGACCATCTTGGCTCGGAAAGGTCTCCGCACCGCTGCGGTTACACAGCTTGGTTGACTCGGAGCAACAAAAGAAAATGACTGTTACACAACAGCTCTGGTTATTCTCCCAACGCTCTGCTACTCAAGCTCATGGCATCTGTTTTCGATGATAATTAACCTCGCTGCACAGAGACAGTTTGAGACATTATTCAGCTCTGCCACAATTACTGTGAATAATGAACACACTCTGTCCAGCCTCTGAAACACTGGGTACCCAGATCCCCAACACAATGCCCCTTGATCTCAGCAAATTTCTGATGTTCTATCAAACACCACAATCAATGTTCATTTCATTCGTTAAAATGCGAACTTAACTGGGAATGTGCTTTGAACATTAACTACAAATTAATGGGATCAAATTTTATAAATTGTCATTATTGCAAGAAATCTACATGTATTTGCATTTTAATTGGATCACAACTATGAAAAATTTTGTCTTATGATTTGTCACATTGTTATACACTGATTGGCTCTGTTTCAAACCCTAGTGAGCTGCCTAGCTGTCTACCATCTGCATAGGCAGCTATATTGTAAATGAAATCTTATTAGTATCTGAATTAAAATGCTCGTTTAGACAGCAGCTCACGAGGGACTTGCAAAAAATGTCTGACATTAGCATGATGCTAAGCTGCAACTGGCACGTGTATAGCATCCACAAATATTGGGCAAAAGTTCATTTTAATTCAACTATTTTCTGCACACTTTGCTTACAAGAGGAACTAGGAGACGAGGAGACGTGGAGATTTCACAAAACGAGAGTCTTTAATAATCCAACAGAGAGACACAGAGCACAAGGAAGACGTTCACAATGAGTAGACCCGGCGAAGAACTAAGAGACAGACAGGAACTTATATACACAGGATAATAAGGAACTGAGGTGCATGGAATCATAATGCAATCAAACTAAACAAGAACAGGAAAAAGACCATATAAGGAAACACAGGAAGAACTACGTGGGCAAAACGGGTCCAAATGTCTGACACTTATCTATCTTAAAAAATAACTAGAAAATAGTTTCACTAACTTGCATCAAATATTTATGTATATTTATATACATAATTTATATATTTATATGTTTTTTAGGCTCTTTTGACTTTATTTTGATAAGAAAGTAGAGATCGTGAAATGACTAGGAAAGGACCCCAAGTCTGGTCTCGAGGTCACCCGACCCAATATACTTTTCCTCTACTAAATTACATAGTAATATTTTTTAAATCAACATTTCTCTTAATTTTGTCCTCATTATAGCAATAACTTCAGCATGTAATAATCTCTAACTGGCACAAAATACAGTAAATATTGTCTGAAAGTTTTTAATTAAATGAAACCATTTTCTAGTTACTTTTTAAAGATATGTTTCTTTTTGAAATAACCATTTCCCTCAGTTCATAGCAGTGCATTATGAAATTGAGCATATAGTATGCCATGAGCTAAATCTCTGCGTCAAGTCATTTACATTGTATTTATTCCTTTTGCAATTGCTTCAAATGCACACATGTTTCAGTATTTATGTGTATTTCCTGGGAACTCATTACCGTGACTGCTCTGTTGTCATGTTCTACTAGCTACAGAAATGCCAAGACATGACAAGTTGTGAGTCCTCCATGTATGTTTGTGATGTATATCAGTTGTTTAGCAGGATTGTGTTGTTTGTCAGTGTGTAGAAAGCCTCAGTCATAGTCAGCAACAGGAGGCGAACTGGAGCAGAGTGCCAAACACATCATCAGCCAACAGCCTGACAGATGGAGCAGCTAGGCCTCCCATTCTGATGACCTTTGACCTAATCCTATCTCCCTCTCTTCCCCTTTCCCTGCTGCCCCCAAGACCACCCCAGAGGACGTCTGAAGGTTACCAGGCCTGTCAACCCTGCTCCCTTGAAATTGAATTATGTTAACAAACAAAAATAAAACCCCAGCCCTCTCCGTCTGCCTGCTTCGAATTATAAAGCCGTTTGAAGAAAGAGATAATCTCATTTAAAACGAGTTAAAACTGCATTACAGTAGTAAACAAACTTATGCAAAAAGACACATTTTCCCTGCAATGTAGGAGAAGCAGCTTCAAAATTGTAATATATAAAGCTAAAAGAAAAACAATTATAATATTACAAAAGATTTATATTTCAAATAAATGCTGTTTTTTTTTAACTTTCTATTTGTCAAAGGATCTTGGGGGAAAATATGTATATATATTGTTTACAGTATATTTGATCAAATAATTGAAGCTTTGGTGAGCACAAAAAAAATCTTACCGGCCACTAACATTTGAACAGTAGTTTACAACTTGATGCACAATACCATGTGACGAAAACCAGCAACGTAGCTTTACATTACTAAAAAAAAGTCGCTTGTTATTATTTAAGACCTGATCTACTGTCTTGCTACTGAAACGTGTAGTGAAGTTTGTTTCTTTCAGTTAGTTGTTCCCTGTGTCTCACTAAACACATTATCTTGATAAATGGAATGACAGACGTCCAATTAGCAGTCAACAGATGAGAACAGACAAATGAGATGGAGAATGAGGGTTTTGGTTTGTTTGTTGTCCCTCATAGCTGTCATTCCTGATATTTTCAGCACCATAATTAATGATATTATCAGTTTTCAGTCAGAGTCTCATCATTGGTGTCACTCGCCATCCGAGCGCTTCGTACATCACAGACCAAATAACAGCACCATCTGTAATAACAAAAGATATGATCTGATCTGGATGCTGTTGACAGAGGATATGAGAGGGAGGATATGAATCTGCTTGCAGTATCACATGAACTGTTATCACACTTGTCTTTCTTTTTCCCTTCAAATATTTTCTAATATGAGTCTCGTGGTGTGTTTGGGAAGGACATTAAATGATACAATGTTGCTCGGTTGTTCGGCAATGGTATGAAAACCTGATGAAGTTTCTAATTAATATGAAATTCAGGTTTTCAAACATTTTCACCTGCTTTTAGAACGTCTTAGGTTTGTCTCCACCACTATTTAGACTTAGTTTTGCAAAGAAAAAAAAGAAAAAGAAAAAAATGTCTGTAATCCTAATATGGTTAGTGGCCACTCACCTGCTTTTTAGAATCTCAGTCTCGAATACTAGGTGAATATTACATCACAATTAATATTCATGAGGCAGGCTCCATTTTCAGATTGTTCCTTTGCCACTGAAACTTTACTAAATGGAAATTGAAATTACTGCCCATCTGCTGGACTTTAGCATAACCACATGGCATGATAAATCACATCCAAGTAATTTTCCTTAACGCAGAGAGTATATTTGGAAGAGCAACAGGGTTGTCTTTCTCTCGTGTTGTATAACATGCTCTAGTACCAGGGTTAATTGACCAACAGCGTGCTGTCAAAACACATTAGTTTGGGTTGCCAGTGTGTGGTGTATTACACCGATGGATCATTATTTCCCCTCTTGGCCCATGCGCTAACAATCACGGCGCTCTTTCAGTCAAATCATGCCTGTTAAGACATTGAGTTTCTCATTCCGTTTTGGTGTGTTAACAAGTGTGAGAGTGGGTAACTCGGCCCTGCGACATGCTGCCTGGGGATAGATCATGTTACTGTTAGCTTCACGTTAGCAGGCAACACAACCTCGCTGGTCAGAGATGCTCACATTACATTCTGATCAGACAAACAGTAGGGTAATGAGCCCCAGGCTGCCCGAAGAGAATCCCAGCATGGTGCCACTACTGCTGATGACCAGTTTACTCTTACTGTTGTGATTTATGTAAATTGACTATTTATAAATATAATATTTTTATTGCTTGAAGGATGAATGTCATGAAAACATGTCTAAGTTACCATACATTTCACCTTACAGTCAGAAATGAAAAAATAATAAATTAAAAATATAATAATATATGTAGAAATTATATTTCATATAACGAAAAATAAGCTTTTTTAATACATTAAATTTTTTTAATTGTTAATTTTATTTTATTTGTGTGATAACTAAGAAGATTTTCTTTCAAATATGTCACTACTATTTATTTATTTTTTATTTTTTATTTATTTATTTTAATCTGATTAAATTAAAGGCATGGCAAAAACATGGTGTATAAATACTTCACCATTTAAATAATATAACGATAATGAGAATTGTGTAATAATATAATGATCATTTTTGCATTATAATGAGAAATGTGAATTGGGTTTGAGAGAAAGGTACTTAATTTTCATGAAAATGATGGCACAGTGCAAAAAAATAGAGTTAATTAAATAGGCTTCCATTTTTTGTCCATTTTAATTTTTTCTTTCAGTTGAAATATGAAATGGAAATGTTCTTGACAAGTTTCATGAGATTCACCCTGTAGCTTTGCATAAGTATTTTTTTTTTATTATTATTTGTGTGTTGTGAAAATGTATTTGCATCTTTAAAACTCATTGCAGATTAAATAATTCAACCAGCACTTAGATACTTGAATAAGATCATAAAATTCAGAAATAATTGTGTTCATTAAAGGTTTTGAAAAAGTAAACTCATTGTGAGAATTCCATCATATGCAGAATAAAGTACAATCGTGCACATGCAATAAAGTACATTCATATTTACGATGTTTTCATGAGTCATAGTTATAAATGTGGTACCCAAACTTTTGCAGTCCTGCACTGCAAGCGGATGATAAGATTCTTTTGTAAATCTAAGATGCTAATCTCAGAGTCATTATTGTCTCGATTCCCTGGCATGGCTTCCTAAAGCAGCTTGGTAAGATTTTTGTGTGAGCCCAGTCTGATAAGTCTGATGCTGATGTGGAAAAGGTGGAGCGCGAATGAGTGTGCTCAAGATCTTATTCACACACTCGATTGGATGGGGTCGAGCCAGAAGGACTCTCACGTCCTTAAAAGCAGTAGTGAGATGGCAGACTTTCTTTGGCATCCACCTCCTGTCGTGTCATTGTTCTAAGCTGTGTTTGGCTTTGAATTGTGCACCACAGTGGTGCTGGATTTGAATTATGTTCCTCTCTGTGCAGTCACACGGTCCAGCTACAAAACCTCATTTTTTGCTCCCCTGTTGAGAGTTTGTGTGTGCATGTGCAGGGCGGAACGAGAGATAGCTGCTTGAAGTTGAAGAGCACATGCTTGCTCCGCAATCCCAAAGGACAATAGACACTTACACAATTGAGTTAATTAGAAAATGTTTCTATTGCTTTCTGAGTCTCGGGTTCTTTTAATTAAGAAACACAAAAGTGTCTTTCAGAATAAGACATTTGCTCGATGAAGAAGATAAGCACTCTGGTTTATTGCATTGGACGGCGCAACATTAGACTTATTTGCATTTACAGTATTAGTGCACAGCCAATGCAATTTCACTTCTAAACAACTAAGCATGATATGAGAAGTATTTTTTTATTGCTACCACAGACTGTGTGATTAAAAATACAGCTAATGTACTCATAGAAGTCAATTTACTCAGACTCAAGCTGTGCTTGTTGTATTAAACATAATGTTTTTCATAAGCTTTAATTATAAAAGTGTCAGAATTGCTCAGTGTCTGCTGTAGCACTAAATGGTTCTCACCTTTACAGACCTTTAATATGAGCTCACAGAATCCTGTATCCCTTGGAGCCAAGAGGTTTTTAATATCGTTTTAACAGTATCTTTTTCTACGTAATAAAAATTTCTAGTTACATGTTAGACGTGTAATTTTATAGCTAGGCTTATAGCTTCAGTTACTACTACATTTGAGTGTTTTTTTATTGTACACTTGCATTATCAACACACTATTTCCCTGTTTAATACTGTAAAGCTGCTTTGACACAATCTGTATTGTATAAAGCACTATATAAATAAAGACTGATTTGACCTGACTAATCAGACATCAATTATGCTGCATTCTGTTCAACCCCAAGTCAGAATTTCAAACTCCCAACTTTAAATGCAACGCTGCATTACTTTGCACATTCTTTTGCTGCGTTCCAAAGTCAGATCCAACTTCATTTCTATTTTACTCATTTGATGAATTTCATTAGCTTAAAAGTGAAAGTTTTTCATTAATTGTCTACATCTCGATGTCACCATGGTGATGCAACATTATACTCACTCATCTTGGCAAAATCTCCGACTTGTGTACTGACAGATTTCCCAAGCTGGAGGTCCGATTTCACATGGCATTCAATTGCACATTTCAAAGTACAACGTTGAATGAAACCTAGCAATATAATATTGCATGCCACAGCTGTCAAGACATGTCTAATAATGATAGTACTCTAAGAAAACTGATGGAGCACTGGCTGGTCTAAGCCCAGGACGGCTCAATGCTTTGTGCAGTTTGAGTCCCATGTGGCAGGGTTTGCTTTAGAGGAGGCATAGAGATTAAAGGGACTCTTTATTCCCCCAGCAGGTTGATATTCAGGCCAGTGGTGGAGAAAAAAAGTGTGCGCAAAGAGCAAGTTTTAACAGGTATGAATCAGGGGTCTAATGCTAGACAAGCTTCAGGAGCAATTATGGTCTAAGCCGCAAGCTTTCAAAGAAGATGCTGGGCAACTGACCAATAAGAGTGGCCTTTAAGATGGCTGACAGATTCTCCTCTGTTTGAAAAGAGTTGAAATGACAGGGCTTTGGAAAAAGCTTTTTGAAAGTCTGGTGGGAGGGTGTTTTGTTTATTTTTTTATATATACTTTTCATGTCTCTTAACATGCTGAAATATTATGCTAAATGAGCAAAACTCAGCGTTTCAAGATATCAAGCAATCAAATTTTAATGTCAACAGGAGACGCTATTCACAAACCATTTTAGCTGATAATCTGGTGTAAACAGGATTTAAAAATGAGACATTTTATGTATTTGTAATACATTTCCTAATGCATTTGAGAGAAACACACTAGAGATCCATGTTAATTGCTCTTAATTTTGAATGAACCATCTGGGAACATATTGTATGTCTGTCCATAAGCTAAAACCATTTGATTATTGTATTGATCTATTATTGTTTTTTTCATAAATGGATATAGTGATGCTGTCCAATGAAGGGTGTTGTGCTAAGAAAGAAAAAAAAAAAAACAAAGGAAAAAAGTGGAGGATTGTCCCCTCCATTACTCCACAGTCAATTCGAGGCCGTGGGCTGATGATCCCAAAGTTACTTTAGACTATCACTCACTGTTTTTCCTCAGAGGAGAGTGCTTATCGATTTTGTCAACAGCCAATTGATTTTTCTTTCTCTCTTTCTCTCTCACTCTTTATCTTCCCCAATCGCTCTCTCTTCAGACCTTGCTTTGGGAAATGTGTCCTGTGGTAGCAAGTCTAACCCTTCTGGGAGACAAAGATGCTAGCATTTATTTCAATTTTTCTCTACTGCCAATTCAAATATAAAGTCCTCACACCACGATAAGAGAAACAATAGATGCTTCAAACTGAGGACATTTGGGGAAAAAGATCCTGTCAGGATATTGGACGATGTTCTAAATGCCAACTGTCCTGGCGGGAATTTTTTTTCAAATATAGAATGGATAAAACTTACCAAAAACGTGACCAGATCACATTTTACTCAAAATACCATTTTAACTAAAAAAACATCAGAAATATATTCTTTGGTTTTTCTCATTGTGATGGATGATTAAGGGAATTTGGGCTTTGTTTTCCCTCCTATTTATATTTCTGTGAAACAGGAAGCCATGGCTGGATAATTTCATGTTCATAATCACCCTGGAGTGCTCAAAATTGTGAATATGAATGGGAATATACTTCAGAGATATTTTACTCATAAGAATTTCTAGGGGTGCCAATAATTGTGTCCAACGTGTATTTGAGAAAAACATTTATTTCATAATGATATTTCCCCCCATTTTAAATTCTTATTATCCAATGAAAGGTTAGATTTTTGTGAATTTTTTTAATAAAAGATCAAAAGGATTAACAATGCAGATTAATTTTCACAGCCTTCTTTGATCATATTTACCTAGGGTGCCGATATTTTTGGCCATGACTGTAAATTAAGATCTTTTATTGTAAATTAAGCCTATTTTATGGTCATTAATATATCACCTTGTGATTTCATTGTGACATTATTTTAAAGACAGTTAAGTACATTTAACTCCCAAATTTCCATGAGAATGGATAATAAAGATTTAATCTAATTCAAATTCTAGCAAAAATTGCTCTCTTATTTCTTCCGATTTTCAGATGGAAAATGACCTTGACAGTTTTCTTGAGATGTACTCATGTTGGAGTGCTTGCTAGCTTCCCAAAAGCAGAATACAAGATGTCTTTCGTGCACTGGAGCCTGACATTATTTATACAGTCCTTGACTCTGCATTGTCCCAGAGCAAATCAAGCACATTCAGATCTGGAGTGGAAAAATCTGCTTTTTTTCTGGAGAAATCTGCTTCCCTTAAAGTTGTCATTGGTTGCCAGGTGTTTGTTGTGTTGTGCGCAAAAGCCTTCATTACTGTATGAATCTCTGAATGCAGAATTCTTCCACCACATCTGTCTACCAATTATTCCCAGCAAATGTTGGTTCGAGGAGGAAGCTTCTCTCGCATCTCGAAAACTGGCATTCCCATATCTGGTGCTTGTGCTCTGTTGACGCATGCAGTTTTAGTCCTGCTGTATAGAGGCGTTGCTCTTTCTCTTGGCAGGAGGCTGTTAATCTTGTCGAAAAGCTGAGGGGCTCGATTGTCCTCCCCTGACAGCTCTCGCTGGAGTTTGGAGCTGTATTTATAAAGTCATGACCAGAAGACAAAATACTATTTTCTGTTATTCTAGCACAAAGTTTATCACTATGCTGCACGGATGTAAATTGCTCACAATATTTTTAAAACAAGTTTTTAGAGGCTAAGCAATTTGGTCAGTGTGCATAAATTCTTGTTTGTTAAGTTCAAACCTCATTAAACAACATACGTTTTGGAGTATTTTCGTTCTGTTCATTTAGTTCCATGCAGTCCTTGACAATCAAATAAATCCACAGCTGAGCTTGACTGCTTTAACAATGTCAAGCTCAAAATGTCTTCCAAGAGTGATCAAATGGCAAGTTGTGAATGCCAGCAGCTCCTGTTTTCAACTAAATTGGCTGATTACTCTCACTAGAGCCTTGCAACATCTCTCTCTGAGCGAAGATTGTTAATCCCGTGCGACCAGCAGACATGAAGGTCTCCAGCAAAGAGCGTCAAACAACAGACTGAAACTTTTCGTCATTTTCTTTTCTCTCCCTTGCTCTTGGAAGATATTGAACCGTAAAGCACATGGCTGTTTGGAATCATGTCAGCTCAGTCCATTTGGTGGCCATCTTGATAACAGCTCTTTCCAGTCATGCGAGTACAGCTTTTATTGTCTTGAATGGAGAAAGTTAAATAAACGAATGGTTATCTCAAGATTTAAATTCTGCGACTATTTACTCACCCCCATCTTTATAAAACTTAACTACTTTTCTTTCTTCTGTGGAACCAAAAGGGAGGAACTTAACAGAATGTTCAGACTGCTCTTTTCCAGTGAAAGTAATATTTTAAAGGCAGATTTTTATAGCAACTTAAATTCTGGTCTGTTCCTCACAAAAATCTATCACATGGCTTCAAAAAATTTGAAATGTAATGCATGAGTTACAAACGTAGTGTATAAGTACATTGAGTTTTCTTGTGTGTTTTTGTCTGCACAGTGCCATCATGGGCCATTGTCGCCATTGCGTTTGTTGCTGTTGTACTAGTTGTTTCCTGCTGCTTCTGCATCTGCAAAAAGTTGATATTCAAGAAGAAGAACAAGAAAAAGGGCAAAGACAAGGGCAAGAATGCCATCAACATGAAGGACGTCAAGGATGGTATCAAAACCGAGGTAAAAACATTTTGTTACTGCTGTTGGATTAGCCTTGTTCTTTAGTCATCAGAAGTTGCATGAAATATTTATTTCCTCAAGTATTATTGTATTAATGCACGATGCAAATTAAGAATGTTCATAAGACAACTCTAGATGGAGTCATCTGTTGATGGTGTTGTTTCACAGCTGACTTTAATTGCAGGACTGCAAAACCTGGGCATGCTAACGGTTCATTAAAGTATTCAGTTTTTTTCTGTTTTTCTTGCATTTAGCTTAATTCACTTTGTAGTGCTGCATATGGTTAACTGTGCTATGAAGTGGTATCAACCCAGAGAAATGACAGTAGATAATGAAAACAATAGGAGAAAGAACATTTATGCAGCTCACTTTTTCCCGCACACCCACAAATTATATGGAACACTGGCACTTTAACCCTAGTTAGCATGCTAATTGCATTAACATGCTCGCAATAGTACACTTCTAACAGAATAATTGACAAAGTCAGCTTAATTCGCGGTATAAGGATGCTGGCTTTGAGACCATGCCAAGACCACTCAGATCCCAAATTAGAGACATTGATTTTCGAGCACAAAGCACAGTGAAGAGGAACAGACACAGATAATTAACAACACTCTTTAAAAACCTAGTGTGCAATTCCAGAATGTCACAGTTTATCAGCCTCAAACCAAATGCGAATAGATGTACTATAGCTGCTATATGATGTTTACCCACCAGCATTGTTTATTAGTACTTTCAAAATAGAAATAAGAAATGGCTACAGCCACTGAAATCCATATAATCAATATTTTGCAACACAACCCTTCTGAATAAAACAAACCAGCCTAAGGTGGTTAACTGGTCTCCCAACTGAACCAAGCTGGTTAGTTTTAGATGGGTTTGGGTCACTTGTCAACTGGTCTGTCAGCTGGAAGGCCAGCTGAAGACCATCTTGGTCAGGTTAGGAGACCAGCTAAACCAGCTAAGGCTAACATACCAACTTAGGCTAATTTAACATGTTGTTTTTAGCAGGGAAACACCCAAATATAGATTGTAATACCCGTGCTAATCAGATAAATATGAGAGGTTAATGAATTGTCACTCTTACTTAGCCAATTAGCGCAGGTATTAAGAACGATACACAACAATCAGAGCGATATGCCAGAGTACAATGTCCTGCACAACATACATCTTTTGTTTTATTGTCAGCAGAAGGAGCTTTGAGCTTCTCAGCAGTCATTTCTCCTGGTGTGCCCAGACTCATGTGATCGCCTTTGTGTGTGGTTGTTTTAATTTGTGTCTCTTCCTTCCATGTCCTCCTTATCTATGTTTTGTCTGATGACTTTGCGGGATTGCCACTGGCGGTAGGTTCCCAATTGCTGTTGGATCTTCTATAGCCTGCTGCAATGACTTTTAATAGCCTCTTGACAACTAGGTTTACTCTAGTAGAGTAAAATTTGTGTTACTATGCATACAGTACATGTATATCTACAATATATATATATATATGTGTGTGTGTGTGTGTGTGTGTAAGTCTACATATACACATATATATGAAATGAGAAAATGCATTTGGGTACACAAGGTTGAACCACATTGATTTCTCCTTGTTATTTGAGGTCCAAAACAGAAAATGTTCATTTCTCCAGTGTAAAAAAAAAAAAAAGAAAAAAAAAGTGACTGAGGAGACTGTCAAAGTACGAACTGCTTAACTGCTAGTGATATGTTCGGCTTGTTTGACTGCCCTTTTATCTGTATTATCTGTACTCATCTGGGTAGGGTTGCACCAGCCATTTGTAGGTTCTTACTTAAATTAGAATGTTAAGCCCACACTAGAGGCTTAGTAACTACTAGCTAGTTTGTAACTAAATCTATACATTATTTGGTTGCACCAGTTGTTCGTAATGCAGGACTTAGCTAATAGTTTGTAAGCTCTCTCCGTAAAATAATGCATAGTCGCATATGATGTTTACCCTAAATGATCCAATAGAAGCCTTCAAATACGTGAGCAGAACTTGTTTAAATACTGTGAATTTCAATATATCCGTCATTCTAACTTCTTTTTCCTCATGTAACTAACGGTAAAAATAAGTTTCCATTAAAAACGATACTTAATCATGAATAACATTATAGTCTATAGGTAATAGGGGTGGGGGAAAAAATCGATACAGCATAGTATCGCAATATTTTCTGTGGCAATACTGTATCGATACAGGGGACGCCAAGTATCGATCTTTTATTATACTATTTGGTAGAATAATAAAATCAATTGCTTTACAATCCACTCGATGGTGGTGTTGAGTTTTTTTCTGGTGAGGTCAGCTGGGTCACCTTCAGCATGCAGTAAGTTAGTAAAATAAAGAGACATCGCGGAAAGTTATCAGGAAAGCCCCGTCCGCGTTTAAATCGGATGTATGGACTTACTTCGGATTTGTAAACAAGGAGGGGATGTAAGTAGGGATGCACCGAAAATATAGGCTACATGTAATAATAATAATAATAATAATATGGCGCGCCGCGTCGCGCTCCGCCCGGCAGTGTTCAGCGTGCATGTTTCACTCTCCTCGTCACGTTTGACGCTCCGCTCAATATTCCGATCTATGAATGTGTTTTCCGCTCGTGTACCGCTCATGCTCATCGGATAGTTGAGTTTGCCAGGTGCATACAACATTTATGACAGGTTTTCATGAAAGTGTTGGTCAGTTTGTCTGCTTGACAATCCCATTTTGCACTGCAACAATAAAACTGAAGTGAGATAAACTGAGAAATGTTTCTTTTTAGTTAAAACAGATGTTGTCAAAGTTTTCCTTTGGGGACATAATTTGAAGTTGGAAACATGTAATAAATTGCAATATATCGCAGAATATCGCAATATATTTAAAATCGCAATAATATTGTATCGTGACACAAGTATCGTGATAATATCGTATTGTGAGGCCTCTGGTGATTCCCACCCCTAATAGGTAAGCTATTTTTTTTATATGTAAATAAAATTCAGAAACTGTAATTGAATATAATATAAGGGTCAATAAATACTGAAAGAAAAAAAAAACATAAGAAATGCCATTTATTTATTATTACTGATTTCGTTTGACATGCGCAGTATGGACTGAAGCACACAAGAGGCGTGCTGTAGATGGGGTGTTGAAGAAGCGCTAAAAAAGAAACAAAGTACATTTATTCACATTGTTCTCTCTCGTAATATGTACGTGAGTGTAAATGTCAGCAGCATCATATATGTCTATGTATTTTAGGCTAGGCCCACCCACATTGTAATTCCTGGCTACGCTAGTGATGTCAGCAGCATCATATATGCCTAAAGGATTGAAGGTTGTCGGGTAAAAGAAGAGCATATTGATGCAGTTCACTCAGTCTTGCTATTTTATTCCAACCGTTACTCCTGTCCGGACGCTTCCGTAAATATTTAGTTTATACGTAGTTACGCTTCAACTAAGTGTAATGGTGCAACGAAAAAATATTTAGTAGTGCGTAAGTTGTAACTTATTGCCCATTTATGTCAAAACTAGGCTAAGTTGTAATTTGCTTACAGCTGGTGCAACCGGCCCCTGGTCCACTAGAACTTAAAATTGAAAAATGTCCTGGAGGAGAACAGCACCCCCCTCATTAGCAGGACAAATGTGTTCAAGAAGCAATTTTCAGACACGATGACCAGACTGATCTTCAATTGGATTACATGTTTTTTGAAACATCACCTTTGCCAGTCACATGGAAAGGGTATCAATAAAGGACACTTACAGCTGCATACTAACTGGTTTTATCAACTAATTTTAATCATTTTACACTTCCAAAAAGACTCGTTTAAATGAATGATTCAGCCAAAAAAAAAAAGACCTGTCTTCATTTACTCACCCTCATGTTGTTCAAAAGCTGTGTGACTCTTCTTGGAACGTAAAAGGAGATGTTTAGCAGAATGTCCACACTGCTCTTTTCCACACAATGAAAGTTAATGTTAAGCAAGATTTAAAAGCATGGTTTTTAGTGAATAGTGGCTTAATATGTTGTCACAGTGCTGTCACATGACTCTGAGTCGTATGGACCACTGTTATGGTGTTTTGTTTTAGTCAGTTTTTGGCCTTACCAGCCTTTAATTCCCACCCACTTTCATTTTATGGAAAGGAGCAGCTCATGTGTCCTGCTAAACATCTCCTTTTGCTTTCTGCTGGAAAAATAAAGTCATTCGGGTTTGGAACAACAACAACATGAGGATGAATAAATCATTTCTGGATGAACTATGCCTTTAAATTAACAAGCTTAACAAGCTTGACTTAACAAGCACCCCAAAGAGAAGTGTTTGGGAAAATAGTCTGGTCCTCATAAGGAGACAAGACAGTCAAGAAATCAGTTTTGTTCAGCCTTTTGCTTTCACACTTGTAACCCAACAACTAATAAGACAGACCCTGTACACATTACGATCCCTCCCACAACACCTTCTGCTGGCATGATGCTTACAGCTTCCATGAGCGTGGTGGTTATCACCAATAACTAAGGGTCATGACAACGCCACTGTGTGTGGAAGATCACATCACAGAGAATGAGGGTCAATATACGAGCACTCTTCTTGAGAACGTGAATGCCCTGCATGCTTTACCGATGAGCAAGACTGCCCTTTCAGAAGGCAACTATTTCACAGTGAATGAACTGAGAGCTGAGTTTGCCTCGAAAATCGCATGCTTTCCAGCGACAACAAACCTCCCTCGACATCCCCTTAACACTGCCACTGTCTTAAACTCTGGCTAGCTAGGGAGCTAATGCCACACCATCCACAACATTTACCCACTGATTTGTTGATGCCAGAGATTGTTCTGCCTGAAATAACATAAAGGACAATGTATTGTACAATGTATTTCTTAAAAACATCTGTCTGCTCATCTTGCCTAGGGTTGGGCGGTATGACCAACAATTGTAAATGTTTTTTTATGTCACAGTACCGGTATATATATATATATATATATATATATATAACATGACATGTTTGTCGTTGCTTTTTAAAATTATTATTATTATTTATTTATTTGTTTGTTTTTTGATAATTTTATATTTATTTATTTATTTTGTACCAATTTTGACAGCGTCATATGTTAATTATTGGGAAGATTTTCATTAATGATTTATACGTCTGACAACTGTGCAGAAACAGCTTTTCATAATCTAAAGTGGGCTTAAATATAATATAATATAATATAATATAAATACCACTGATTGGATGAGCCAAGTTAAATAGCTATATACAGCACCATATGTGCAGCCAATACCACCCAGCCCTAGCCTTTCCCTTCCCACCAACCTAAATTGCTTGCACTCATTCAGTTCATCTTCTTGCAACTCTTTTCACAACTTTTCACAATAGCAGATCATAGGAGAGAAGGGGGTTCACAGCCCAAGTCTAGTGCATCATTGAGCATGTCATGGTCTTAATTGCTGTGGTGTTTTAGTGCTTGCTCCCCCCCTAATAGAGGTGCGGTTGAAGAGCAGGATGGTCCAGGGCTGGCCCGGCGCTCTGGCGAGGGCAATCGGGCAGCGCCAGCGTTGGGCCGACAGGACTGACTGTTAGTGGGTGTCTCCTTCAGGCCTTGAAGGATGAGGATGATGCGGAAACAGGGCTGACGGATACAGAGAAAGATGTGGAGCCTAAGGAAGAAGAGAAACTTGGCAAATTACAGTACTCCTTGGATTACAATTTCACAGAGAATACGGTAAGGGGCTGTCTCCGAATCACCGTCACTGTGTGTTGTTTAGTGAGGTCTTCTTCGTAAGTACAGTGTGTTTGTCTGTCAAATTGTAACCAGCTCCACTTAAATAACGCCCATTACTCTAAGGTTATTCAGTGTGTCACTCTAACATAATTGAATGATCACTGTAAACTCTGTGTTTAAAAAATACATGCTGAAAATGTGAAGATAGATTACACTTTGAAAGTACGAATCACTTTTCAGAGTAATTTTTATTGATGTGCTGTATTATTAAGTGCTATCTATGAAAGCCAGAGAAATTCAGACTTAGCACTTATAAAATAATGCCCTTCATCCTGTAAACTCACCAAATGCCATGAATGTCAAGAGCACATTACAGTAGTTAGATTTGAGTTTGAATCGGCTTTCTTCCATGCTGACTGAGTGAGGGTGCTGGCTTGTCTTCAACTCTGAGGCTAAGCCGAAATTCATTGGGCGCCTCTTACAAGCGGTTGAGCTTGAAAAACGAGTGACTTCCAGAATAGATGCACTTCCTTTTGTCAGATCCTGGGTGACAGATAATTGAAGCTGTGCATAGTCTCATGCTGAGACTGAGCAGAAAAAAGCTACAAACCTGAAAAAGCCAGATTATCCGCCATCACACACACACAAATTGCAGCTTTTATAAGCACCGCCACAACAGGAGCCTTTTCATTGTATGCCGGTAATGTATGTGTAGTGAGATGACAAAATGACTGCAAATGACTGGTAATGCTTTCAATTTATGGCATAACAGAGTTTTAAGAACAAGAATGAGATGTTCAAGATACTGCATTTGTTCAATTCTTTTGCAGTGAAACAAAAATATTTCAGATATCTAGTTAGGTTTACTGAAGTATTCATAGAAGGTATAAGAATGTGAGGATAAAATGTAGCATGAACACAAAAGAGCAATTTCACTTAACAATTGTCATTTTTTGTGCATGGTATTTTAGCATAAAACCCTACATCATATTCACTAACCACCTGCAAAAAAGCAGGAGATGCAAAGAAATCCACATCAATCTGACCCAGATTCAACCCACAGACCCGCTCACTCTCATTGACACAAGTGTATCTCCATCCTTTGTGCCGGAAGGAAATCTACGTGCTTCTTTCCCGTCTGGCTTTAAATCAAACTGAGTATCGCTTCAGGGCGACTCAGAGGTCTGGGAGATTTTTCTGCAACTCTTGCCCTTTCCAAAGGGGAAAGGTTCCAGGGAGCTCAGCTAAACTCTGGGTTTGTTTAAAGGTATTCTGGACCTTTTCAACCCTGCTGAGCAAGCCAGAGGGTAAAAATAGAAAAGTACAAAACATGGCATTCACAAAGCCACACGACACAATATCTCAGAATCCAGGGCGGCTCCTCGGGGAGACAGAGACAGGGTGCAGATAAGGGCAATATTATTAATGAGGATAGAAAAAGAGATGTGGATTGAACTGTGAATCCACACACGTTCACTGAGGTGGATCATTGCAATCGTTTTCTAACACATCCCAGGTATTTTAAGGACAGGAACCCCTCGCTGTTTATGCCGAATAACAAACCCCCCTAAGAAAATGGTTTTCTCTGAAAACCATTGCAGCAGTAATTTAAGATGACAGCTTCAAAGCCTTCAGATGAGAGATTGTGAGCACTGCACCCACTGAGGTGAAGTCATACGGCTGGATCTTCCTCCAGCATGTCCTGCAACAGTCTGATTCTTCAGACTCTGTGAAGTTTTTGTATCCTGCTGAGCGATTGAAGGTTATTATGGCCAAAACAATCAGAGACAGATCCACCCTGACTCATACTGCTACTGTCGTCCAGATCTATTCAATCTTACTCACAGCAAGGAGCTGCTTACAAAAGACTTCTCATTTAAACTCAAAGATGGCATCAGCTTGTCTTTCACAAACTTACAGTGAGACTGACAGCGATGCCACTGACAGATACATTGCGTAATTGGGGCCAAATGTGCAGTGACATTTGCGAAATTTTGCAAGCACAAATAGTATAGTATATAGTATAGTGATGTGTGAAGCACAGCTGACACAGAAGTCACTAGGGGTGTGTACAGTTCTCCACACACGGTTCGGCACACGCTAGGACCGCGGTTCAACTTAAATCTGACAACGCATCTGTAATATGGTTTGCTATAAATAACACGTAAAACAAACACGGTTCGGCTAATGTATGTTTCTGTTGATGGATGCGTATTCTGGCTTCCCAGTACATTACAACATCAGCGATGAAAAAAAAAAATGTGGACAAACCATTCACTCTTGTTCAATGCGAATGCCGTATGCTGGAATATGAGCAGTCATTTTTTCCGTCATCACCCGGGTGCTGATAGCGCGCGCGCATGGGTGAGACCTGAACAGCACACATTGATATCTGTGTTTAAACTAAACATGTCAAAATGCCCGTCTTGGTAAGTATCCTATAGCAGACATAGCCGGCTGAACGTACTGTATCAGTGCATTCTCTTAAAGTGACAGCACTTTCTTAATATTAATCAAACAGCAACAACAAAGAATTCACTCACTGCTCTTGATTGAATAGCTTTTGTAACTTTAATAAAGATTAATCTTTAGTTTATACAGTGAAATATGCAATGCTGTTTTACATTTCATTACTTTATTTAATTTCTGTACCTAAAAACTCACGTTAGACCTACCTAAAAAAAAACAGAAAATCACTGTTTATTTTATTTGTATCTTTAATATATTGTATTTATTTGTGCTGTTGCTTGTAGCTAGATAGATTATTCTTATTTTCTTTATTTTTATTTGACAGTATAGTTTTTCCCTAAACATAGCACATACCGAACCGTGACTCTAAAACCGTCATACAAACCGAACCCCTAGAAGTCACTTTTCAAACCAAACCAATCTTTTGCTCAACGCTGCAAATTTATGTGACCAATTTGAACCTGCTGTGAAATCTGCTTGGGGAAATCTTTTGCCCTCACGCAAAACGTTGTGCTGATTCCTTTTGAAATGAATTGATCTCACCTGCCAAAATTCAGTGAACAATGGCAACCACAACTTTAGGTCAACGTGATATGAACAATACTCTATTTACTGTGAGTCTGATGCCACGTGTCATTGTTTTCATGTCCAAACTCTCTATCAGATCACAAAAACAAACAAAAAATGGTGCTAATATTTACAGCATGCTGTAATACTACTGAAAAATCATGATCCTAGCTTTTATTTCCATACCGAAATCTCAGTTGGCCAGACAGTGATTCATCTTTTCTGAATCAATACATTTTTGGTGTCAGGAACACTGAGTTCAGAGACTGTAGTGTACACTGTGAGTTTTTAAAAGCTCAGCTTAAATGTGTGCTAGAAATAAATTAAGTAGTTGAGATAGTATTCTCAGTCTTAATGGAGTTGGAGGCTTGGAACCAGAAACATTATTTGATATGTCACAACAATTGCATTAATATCAAATATCTTGAAATAAGTGTTACAATTGGGTTATGTTGAGGTGCTCTAAAGGGTGAAGTTGACCTTTACATTTAATTAGAAATTCCACTTTATTTATTATTATCTAGATATTGAATTTCTTATTGCTAACATGTCAAGATATGAATCTGGAGTCAAAATCTAGCTGACATTTAAGTATTCTCCTGTGAAGTATGAAATGCTAAAAACTGGAATCAGTATAGTTTAAAATATAATTCCGCAGTTCTCACAAAGTTAATGGTCATATTTCAGCATGACTGACAAAAGAGAACTGTTTATTAAAATAAATAAATAATAAGGACTCTTATTTTGTCAATCATTAGGAGCGATGGGCATTATTTGTGGAGCATTTTCTATTTTGTAACAGTTTCTTTCAAAATACAATTGTTTCTCTTCCTGTTTGGTTGTCTGTGTTAGAACAGTGTATGTGGGGGTGTTTCTTTCTTGAAGCCAGAACATGTGCTTTTTTTCATCCGAGATTACAATGTGAAGCAATAAAACTGTCCAGACCTGAAACCCACCACCATTTAATTAAAAAAAAAATAAATAAATTACTACAGCCTGACAGGATATTAAAATCTTTATAGTTCCTTTGTCAAAAAAAAAACACAATCACAGGGTTCTCTGATGGCCACCATCTAAACCAGAAACACTGGCAAAGCTCGTCACTGACTGCAGTCTTCCCGTGGCAGCACAACCGAAGTGTGACAGCTGGTCAGAGTGAGAGAGAAGGGCCTGTGTTGACACAGAGACGGGGCGTTTTATGGGAAGCTGATGGGAGCTTGATTGACTGACTCTAGGACCCATGAGGCCATGCAGGGGATATGGTGACTGGCAGGTCAATCAGGACCTCAGCCCAGCAAGCCGGCCAATCAATTATCAGAGCCGATGGGGAGATAGGATCAGCAGCACCACGCTTGACATGGCCTGACCCCATCGCCTCCTTAATGCTGGGACTGTTTAAAGAGTAATGCAGTCTGGGCCTGAAGGATGGACCTCAGCATCATAACTATAACTGACCTCTCGGTGGCTTTTCATTTAAATAAGCAGATACTCTCAAGACTGATTTACTATAGTACCACCCATAAAAGGAAGTGAACAGGTGAAGTCAAATACAAACCAGTTGATTCACAGTAAACCTCATCAGATTTATCAGAAAGTAGTTGAAACATTTTCCGTGTGTGCTAGTTACTAATTTTGAGAGTAAAAGTTCTCAAAAAGTGAAGACGCATCCACCAAACCTTGGGAAAAAAAAATAAATGGCGAAAAAACCTTGTTTGTTGAGACTACCAACACCTATTATTTGAATGTAGTGTCATTTTAGTATTACTTATGTACTGTTGTGGTATTTACAGTATTAATATTTTGTGTTTTCATTATTTTTATTAAGGTTTTCTATATTTTTATTTTTATTAATTTTAGCACTTCAGCTTATTTCAGTTAGTTTCAAAGGCAAGATTTCTAATACTTTTAATTTTCCTCTGATATTTATGTTTTAATGTCAACTTTATTACAATAACTGGAAATGTTTTTTAATAGTTTTAGTTAACAATAACAACACTGTTTGAAAGCTTGAAAGTCACCAGACAAGCTGAACAAAAAAACAGCTTTATGGAAAGTCCCTGATACATTCAGTCTACGTGAATGTGTAGGACTGATGTTAGACAGCATATCTTGGTGCTTTGGAAAAAGACCAACTGTCTTCATATAAATCTGACCAGCACTACAGTGAACTCCTACAGAATGGTGGTGGGGTGATGGTTCAGACAAAGACTACACTCCTCTTCAAAGTCTTACTCATGATCTCTTTAACTTTGACTTTTGACCCTTCATAGTTCATAGTGGGGATCATCCAAGCAGCAGAGCTGCCTGCCATGGATATGGGTGGCACTTCTGACCCCTATGTAAAGGTCTACCTTCTTCCAGACAAGAAGAAGAAATTTGAGACCAAGGTCCACCGGAAGACGTTGAATCCTGTTTTCAATGAGCAATTCACCTTTAAGGTAGGTCACAAACCTAATAGCGTCATATTATAACAAGCGATTTCTCATTGGATCCATGCGTTTGCATTCTACTCATACAGTTTATCAAGTTATTTCTGACTACTTCCTCTGGCGTATTAACAAGACAGTAAGTGGCATGAGGCGTTGGAGTAATTACATGTAAACATGCAGATGGACTCCTGCAGGTGTCAGTCATCCGGAAAGTAGTATAATTTCTATTTTGAATGTTCAGTAGAGCTTTCCGATTCGTTTTTATGAGATGTCATGCAGCTAGAAAGACCTTTTTGTGTAATTACCTCTAGACTTCTATTAAATTGCTAAGTGAAGTGTTGAATTCTTAAAAGAATTGCAAAAATATAACTGATTCAACCAAGGGGGGTAAAGGACTGTTTGCGTGTTTGGTTCTTGTTTAGCCTAGCGCAATTTCAACTATGACAAGGTACCTTGAGAACAAGAAATGTGCCACATGCCAACATCGAGAGAGATAGCCACAGAGCTCTGACATGTAATCACAAGTGCCTTCATTATTGAAATGAAGAAACTTGAGAGCTGGTGTGTGTGATAGCGTCAAGGACAAAATAGCAACCCTTGGGTCTTATCTCTTTCCCGGCCAATCAAGCAGTTTGTCGCCATGTTGGAACAAGTCCTTCGGGATAACGAGTTTTGTCTGAAAAACAGCTCAATTGGAGGTAACCAATAATCAAATCTCTCTCTCTTTCTTGTGCGCACACGCAGTTGTCTTATAGTTTCGTCCCAGCATCTCAGCGTTAGATAAGTCCTATAACTGGAATTTAGAGAGATTAGACTGGTAGGTATGCATGCAATTAATTTCACCCCTCTTATCCTGCAGGTTCCCTACACTGAGCTTGGAGGGAAAACTCTGGTGATGACGGTATATGACTTTGACCGTTTCTCCAAACATGACGCCATTGGAGACGTGAAGGTGCCTATGAATAAGGTCGACTTTAGTCATGTGACTGAAGAGTGGAGGGACCTCCAGAGCGCTGAGAAAGAAGAGGTAAAAAGCTAACATGGGTGGCAATAACCTGTTTTCTTGTAATGTGATTAAATCTTAGCATTTGAGTGCATATTCCATATTTATTGCCTGACCTTCTGGAGCACAAGTGGAAAGTTTGCCAGTTGAGTTGTTCACTAGTAGTGATTCTTCCCAGTGACTTGAATCTTTTCAATCCATTCACACACAAACAAAAATCATTCACATTCAGATTTGTTTGCTGATCTGGATAAGTTAACACTTTATACCAGTTGGTAGCAACTCCTAAGTGAACGAGTCAAAATCGTTTTGGTTTTTGTTTTTCTAGACGTGATCTCAACGTGGCATCCCCCATTTGCAGACCCTGTTTTTGTAAAATGAAAGAATTTGTATTAGGCTACTCAAATGATACGTCTTCATAGATTTTGAACATAGTAAAATATATATTTTTTTATTTAAAAATAAATTTAAATTTTTTTTTAAATGAGAAAAAAATGTGCACCTTTACAAGATTTAGTAAAAACACTTAAATGCTGTACACAATCGAAACTAGATTCTATACTCCACTGAGAGATGCAGACAAATGGTTATTGGCATGTTCTTCAGGTTTGTCAGCTGCATGGAAATTTACTCACTGTACAAGTGCTAGACTTCAGGGCTATCCATCTTCAATGGAAATGTCAGTTAATCAGCTGGGTCGTGCCACATTTTTATTAATAAAAAAGTGTGACTTTCCAGGAAGTGGTTGCGGAGATTCAATTTTCATGGTAAATGTCATGGAATATAGCATTTAAGCCGTGGTTTTTGTGGGAACCTTGTTTTTGTGCCACGGTTCCTTGGTGTAAAGGTTAATTATGACGCTGTCAAAAGCCTGCTGAGGGCAGAGAGATGAAGGCTGTCTACATACGTTGAAGGTTGCTCTTTGAGTTTGTGCAGCTGTTACACTCCATGTCCGATGAGCTAGCGGAGCACTTCAAACACCGCTTGAGGAAGCTGGAGAGTATTGACTTTATTCAAAGAATCTCCTTGTGAGTGATGTCCTGAGGGTGGCACTTTTAAGTGCCTGTAAAAAACTAAATGAAAATCGACTGCAAAATGCCGTAGCGTCTCGCAATTCCATCCAGTTCAGTCCTCTTTGCTCTTTTTTTTTTCCACTACACAATTGCAAAAAAAAGAAGAAGAAAAAATTCTTGGCAGTTGATTCAACTTATTTACCGTGTAGGACTCATTTAATTAAGCTACAGTATGAAATGTTATTTTTCCATTCTGATGACCTTTTAATTGACAGAAAATCGATTGTGTGGAAATGGCATCAGCCAGTTGAAAGTAAAGTGATGTAACCTTTTCCCACTTCCTGTTGTTTTCTATATGTCACATGTGTTTGTGTCCATGCTTATTAGAATGGCTCCTGAAATATGAATGGAATGTGTGTACGTGTAAATGTATTTTCAGTGTGTTTACTGTTGGAGCTACATTTGTGGAAAATTAATCAGATTTAAAAAAATACAAATGCCATGCTCCTCAATTCATTTTCTCTTGAATAAATTTGACCAGGTTTTTAGGTTAATTTTTTCTGCTTACCTTGTTAATGATGTCCCTGATTGAAATTTTCTCTGCCACTCACAGCAAGAGAAGCTGGGTGACATCTGTTTGTCTCTGCGGTATGTGCCCACTGCTGGCAAACTGACCGTGGTCATTCTGGAGGCCAAGAACCTGAAGAAGATGGATGTTGGTGGCCTGTCAGGTGAGTCCAGTTACTGAGTCACACTGTCAGCTGGACACTGGCACAAAGGTTGTGCCATTATGTGACAGTTCAAGACAGTGTCTCTTGTTGCCAGCTGTCAGCATGACAATTCAATTGTTTATTAATATTTTTAAAAAGTTTGCATGTTTTTTTTTTTTGTTATGTTTGATACATCAGTCTTTTGTGACTCATATATAATGATATAGGAGAAAACTATATATATATATATATATATATATATATATA
>NW_015558595.1:1197183-1199273 GCF_001515605.1 Sinocyclocheilus anshuiensis | reverse complement strand
AACATGTTAGGCTACGATATTATTGCAATATTTTAAGATTTTTCCCTGCCTGCATCGTCTTGGTTACATAAGTAGAACAATTATGATTTTTTAAAGAACGATTATGAAAAACATTTGATGTCTTTATGATAATGTGCACTATACAATCAAAAATATATATATATATATATATATATATATATATATATTGCTGATTGTATAGTGCACATTATCATAAAGACATCAAATGTTTTTCATAATCGTTCTTTAAAAAATCATAATTGTTCTACTTATGTAACCAAGACGATGCAGGCAGGGAAAAATCTTAAAATATTGCAATAATATCGTAGCCTAACATGTTTGCATCCAGTCAGATTCCCACCTCACATCATTTTTCAGCTGAATACACTAAGAAAGATGCATTATGTGTTGTGAATGCTCTTTTCATGTTGTCTTTAACACTATTTCAAAACCCTTTCATTTTCTCATTGCTCCACAAGGTTGTCTGTATGTAAATCCAAAGTCATTTTTAGTATATCTTTCACTTTTAAAATCATGTAATGCGTATACAGTCATTCACAGCTACAAATCCCAAGGGCGTAGAACTGTGGCTTGAAATGATCCGACACTTTCTGAACCTACGGCTGTGCGGAGAGCTGCGCTTTATCAGCTGATGTAATATTCGGCTCTGGGGAATACATGAATACATTTTCGCTGAGTAATTTTACAGCTCGGCATTCAGAAATCAGTCCTCATCTGTGCCATAACCACTTATGAAAAACAGCCCCGGTCTTATCCATCCATACTTGCCCACCTCCCTCACCGGTTCTCTCGCACCTAGTCCATCTCACCCTGCTGTCAGAGAGGCGGATAGGCCATCAGTACCAGACCCACCTGCTGGGAGCCAAGAGGCCTGACGTTTACTTCTCATCACTCAGAGAGAGAAGAACAGCTATTAGCAGCACAGCCTAGAACAAACTTTCTCGCTCTCTCACCGGTCCATTAGCAATCTAGATTAAAGCTGGCTATAAACTGTCAGTCACGTTTCATCAGGTACTCCAACACGCTGCTGAAATTAACACCATTAACAGTTCTATTTAGTGGTTCGCGTTTAGAGGACTATAGTTTTCACGATGTGATAACTACACCCCCAAACCTCCTATCGCGTTTCATTGTTGGGCTTGTTGAATTATTTGGTCGTTTGCCAGATCAATCAGATCCTGTGTGAAAATTGTGCAGTTAAGGGTGCTTTCACCATCAATTACTTGCCAGTTTTTGCCAGACTCTGACAGTTTGTATTGTGGAATAAACCTTTTTGACAAAGCGCTCAGTGATTTTACTAGAAAAACATTTCTGTCCCTGCATTCTCTCTCACTGTTTTTCTTCTCGTTCCAAGTTCGTGAAAATGGCTCAGATTTAACTGTTGTTATTGGGGGGAGTTGTTCTCCCGAAGGAATCACTTCAGAGCATGTCCAAAGAGCTGTCACATGATTAGAAGCAATAGGCCTGCATGGATCGTGCCAATAATTAGTGACTGTTTCAATTGGGATTCAGCTACAGGGAGGACGACTCATCAGAACACTATCATTTATCCTTTTCTCTATTCAAAACCTTGTTTACTCTCCGTAATCACACAAGATGTGGTTGTTGCAGCTAAAATAAATGTAATTTGAATTAATTCACAAGAGCAGTGCTTACCAATTTCTGTATTTTTCCTCATTATGCTTTTAGGTCTATATTTGTGGTTTAGATTATTAATTGAATATGCATATATACATATTTACATGTAATGCATTGGCAGAAGAGTGCATTGCACTTATGTTATGCAGTGTGTTCTGTGAATAGGACTCATGACTTGTATGAATGTCATCAGAATTAGATGTTAAAATATCAAATCCAGTGCCGTTAATTAAAAAAGAAAAAGAAAAGAAAGAAACATACACCTATATGTTACTTTGCTGGACACCCGGGGAGCTGACTTTAAAAAGTCATTACGAGAAAAGGCTATGGAATCATTTGCATTGTTTGCAGATGCTACTTGTTTTATTTATTTTTTTATGCAATGCAAAGAATACGATATTTTACTATATACTATAAGATAGTAGAAATAA
>NW_015558595.1:1188856-1197102 GCF_001515605.1 Sinocyclocheilus anshuiensis | reverse complement strand
TAGATGCCCCACTTGCGCCTGATAGAGCTAAGTGTCTTTCACAATGCCCTTGAATCAAAAGAAATAAATAGTTGTACATAAAATACCAGTAAATAAAACAATAATAAAACAAAACCTGACATGCATCTCTACTTTTTTGTTTCGGGGGGGGGGGGGGGGGGCACTGTATGACTGTGGAAAGACTATTCATTGTATTTCATATATTTAAACACAACAATGGTAAAGTCAGCGTTATTTTAATATAATTTATATTCTATTATAGTTTTTATTGATATTTTAAATTTTACTGTTAGTTATATTGTTATATTTTGATTTTTCATTTTGATTTTAGTCTTAGTAATGTCATGTACTTTTGTCATTTTTCTCTTTTCTTCTTCAACTAAACTTTTTAAAATTTTAGTTAGTTTGGTTGCCAGGAAATTATTTCTAATTTTCTTTGAAGTTTTTTAAGTTTCAGTTTTTCATCAAATTTTAATATTTTACTTTATTTCATTTACTGAAAACAATTTTTATTAGTTTTATTTAGTTAACCATGTTAAATGTAAATGTTAAAGTGTGGCTTAAGACTATTCTTTGTATTTGTTTATGTATTTGAACATAATAGGGGTTGAAATCGGCACCATAACCATTTTTAAATCAGCTTTTATATAGCTGAGGGTGAATGCAGTACATGCAGTCCACCACTAGGAGACACCTACGAGTCTGTAGACCATACATGACTGAATGCCTATGTTCCAGAGCCAATGAAAACATACCACATCAGAGACAAGGGCCATTTTTATTTTCACTTGGATTTTCAGTCAAGATGAGCTTCTCAAGTGACTATATGAGCCATAAACACAAGTCATTACAAGCACTGCCAACTCCTTGAACCACAAACTTCTGGCTTGGCTTCTGTTTGAGTGTAGATTACCACAGATTTCCTAACAACCTCAAACCTCAGGCACTGTGGTTGCCAAGCAACCAGGAAAAAGCACCACCTTTAATAGTGTTAGACCCAGGGAAGTTCTGTTTAAGTTCAACATCATAAATAGCCATATTGCATGTTTTCACCTTATTAAAAGTGGATGGAGCAAGCGGCCAGAGCTCTGAAGATCTTGTAGTGTTAGTGTAAGTTCAACAGGAGGTGCTGTAATGCTCTATTATGAGAAATCTTTGCATCTCATATAGTCTGACTAAAATGTTTTAGCATGCATTCCACATGTGATCCCACTGTCAGACTGTGAAGCTTCATGGATGCATACTTTTTGGATAGTATCTGAAAGAACCTTTTTTTGTGTAATACCTTAAAAATGCATTTAAGATCTTGAGGCATTTAGAGGCATAAATGCCATACAGATGCTCTTTAAGTTGCAGGGCATAGTGCTGTACAACATTTACAACAGACACAAAATGCTTCATATCAATTAATTAATAACACAGGCTGCAATCACATACCAGTTTTTGTATTAAAGGAGACGTATTATGCCCCTTTTTACAATATGTAATATAAGTCTCTGGTGTCCCCAGAATGTGTCTGTGAAGTTTCAGCTCAAAATACTCCACAGATCATGTATTATATCATTTTGAAAATGCCTATTTTGAGTGGAAGCAGAAACGAGCTGTTTTTCGGGCCTGTCTCTTTAAATGCAAATGAGCTGCTGCTCCCCGCCCCCTTTTCCAGAATAGAGCTACGCCATTAGAGCCGCAGCCAAAGACAGAACAGTTAGCATGTTTTGCTCAAACTTTCGCCATGGCATTAGAGCTGGTACACCGTCGTCGCTTGCAAAAACACAATAACGGCGCAGTGGGTGTAAACGTACAGATTAAGGGGCGGTAACATTATAATGAGATCCCTTTGCCACATCACCAAGGGCTCCACGTGCTCGTTTTCTCAGAGGCTTGCAGAAAAAGGCTCCCCAAAACAAAGTTACTGGGTTAACCTATTTCATGTTTCCTTGGTTGGTAGATGCACCGGAGGCCTGATTATAGCACTTAAAACATGGAAAAGTAATTCCAGTTTTCATGATATGTCACCTTTAAATGAATTTTATATAGTATATAAGTGTTTCAAGAGAAAGTCTATATGCAATGATTGTTTGTCACTTGGTACGGCAGCAAAACACTAATGTTGTGACATATTATTACACTTTAAAATGGCTATTTCCATTTGAATATATTTTAAAATCTAATTTATTCATGTGATGGCAAAGCTGAATTTTCTGCATCATTACTCCCGTGTCACGTGATCCTTCAGAAATCATTCTAATATGCTGATTTGCTGCTCAAGAAACATTTCTTATTATTATATTTCTATCAAAACTGAACATGAGCAGTTGCATGTAGCTTTTTCCTAGACAGATCAGAATCAGTAGATAGTGAATTGAATGAAAGACTCCCACCATGACTTAAATGAATGCTGTAAATTAACATGTTTTGTCATTAACATTTAACATTATCTATTACATTCCTTATATAAATGCACACTGACCATGTCTTACACACCCTCAGCTTATAAGTTGTGAGATCTAAATTTCAAAAACTGCATGCCACAGATTTTGTGCTGCCCTGCTCCTAATATGGTATGGGTACAGAGAGTTTAGGATGCCTTCTATGTTACTCTCTCTCTCGCTCTCTCTCTCTCTCTATTTGAAATGTGCTGCTCTGGATTTTTTTAGAGAGATAAAATGTATTTAGATCAGTTGAAAAATTAAGAGGGAATTGAAAATGCCAGAGATTTTTTGAAATCTCTCTTGGAGCAGAGCAGAGATGGTGACAGAAAGAAATATATAAGAGTGTCAGGGAGAGAAAGAGTGAACTTAAACCAAGGTAATTCTGAAACATGGTTAAGTCTGTCAAATTCAACCATTTCTCACCTCAATAACTGCTGCTATATCCATTTTTTAATTCTAAGGCTCAAAAAGGCATGTGACATCACCCCTCTTTCAGTCTCAGTAAAAAATACATTCACTCCCTTTTTCAAAAAGGAAGATGTTTAGACATAGAATCAGATATTGTTTTGATATTTCATTATTTGTATTGTGAGGTTTCCATCAAAAAGTGATTTGAAGTAAGGTGAGTCTGAATCAGTAGTGGGTGAGGTAAACAGATGATGAGAGATGCATAATGGGAACAGAATATTGATGCTGGAAATGATAGATAAGATGGATAGTATTTTGAGGCCCTGGCAGAGATTGATGTGCCTGAATGGCAGTAATGTAACAGGGAAGATTTTCTCTGGGATTCTGGAGGGCACACACCTGTCATGTGTCAATAAAAGCTTGTACTATCCTAACACGAACCACAAGAGATCTGTTCTGTGGTGGAGCTTCAGGTTGCAGGTGTCGCATGCAGTGTTATTTTGTGATATGTGGAGAAATGTACAAATAAAATATGAATAAAATAAAAAAAGATTAAAAGATGAATTAATTAATTGATATAACGAATTTGGTACCATACTTGATTTGATTTGATTTGATTTGATTTGATTTGATTTGATTGAGGTTTTAGGCTTGCACCTAATGAGTTGGAGTCTTGATCTTATGGTCTTGTCATTGAGACTTGGTGAGACTCTAGTACAGTGGTACTCAAACTTTTTCTGCTGTAAATACAAAGCTGCTCATTTCAACCTTTTGTATTTTCAGAAACTAGGAGTGGGAGTATATTAAAATAATGATGTAATTATAATAATTAAAATAATACAATGCTGTAATTCTGGACATTTCAAAAACTGATATGTCCAGGTTTTACAAGACTTTGAATAGACCTCATTCTTGATTTTAATATAAAATCTTGATTTTAGCAACTGCTCTAGCATGTCATAAAGAGTGATTTCTCATGTCATGTCCTATTCTTGTGTGTTATCAGATCCTTACGTCAAGATTCACCTGATGCAGAACGGCAAGCGGCTGAAGAAGAAGAAGACGACAATCAAAAAGAACACCCTTAACCCTTACTACAATGAATCTTTCAGTTTCGAAGTGCCATTCGAACAAATCCAGGTAATGAAATTTGGTTTTGTTACTTGTACTGAAACCGAGCTCTAATACGGCAACAGCAAATCCGATGCTAATTCCCATTTTCATTATTGTCGTAAAAAACTAATTGAACGAACACTGTGTTGTAAATGTATAGAAACTAACTGGCAAGCCACAGATGAAAAGTAGCTTGTGAAATGCGATAAGGCTCGGTGTGAGGCTTTTAGAAATGTTTTGTTGCTAATTAGTTGGAGAATAAAAGGAATGCAATGCTTGCTAGTGCAATAAGAGTAAAATTGCTTCAAATTGATTTAGCATTTTACGGTTCAGAGGATACATTTTATGCTTTGAGTGAGTTGCTTTGAATTCAAAGAGTGTCTGGGGGTCTGTTTACCAGAGAGGCCTTCATCTCTTCCCATTCACACCAAGCAGCAGACGTTTCTAAAAGCGGCTATCCCAAACTAACAGTTCCTCGCTCATTGTACATCCCTCAGTATTTCATTATATGGCAAATTAGCTCTGCCTCCCGAGAACAATGGCCTCAGGCCTGTTCTCACCGATCAGTGAAATCTGCTTGCATTTCTTGCACGGGCGGATCGGGCTCTAAGTAAGCAAGCTAAGAGCGAGCCATTGACCCCGAACTCACACCGATCAGTTGCGTGCTCTCAGTCAATTTACAGAGTTGTTCGGACCTCTTTGGTGGCACCCGCTGGCCTTTCTTTGGTATCTGCCACCATGCTTTTCAAAGAGACCATCTTCTTCAGTTGACCTTCACACTGAGATAATTGTAGTGTTATTTGGGAAAATGGTCAATGGCGTGAACTACTGCGCCACTATGTATATTTTCAGTCACTGTTAAACAATGTTGCTCAGCAACCCATTGTAAGATATTCGTGATGTCAAAGGCCTCTTCAATAAGTCATAAAATGTTGTTTTTAAATGCATCATAATTTATAAAAACCTTTTTATATACATACACTGTACTATATATATTTATACATATGTAGCTGTTCAAAAGTTTGGGGTCAATGAGAGTTTTTTGAAAGAAATTAATAATTTTAGTTAGCAAGGATGTATTAAATTGATCAGAAGTGAAAGTAAAAACTTTACAATGTTTCAAAAGATTTATTATTTATCACAGTTTCCACAAAAATATTAAGCAGTTTTTTAACATTGCAGGAATAAATAACATTTTCATAATATAATATATTAAACTATATTAAAAATGTATAGTCAATTATATTAAAACAGTTTTTTAAAATTGTAATAGTATTGTTTTCACTGTATTTTTGATCAAATAAATAAGACTTCTTTCAGAAATCTTACCGACCCCAAACTTTTGAACGACAGTCATCATCATTATCATTATTACTATTACCAAGCACATGTTCGAATAAACTGAAAGTCACAAACATTACGTTGTGTCTATAATTGTGTGTCTCTAATTTCTGTTACAGAAAGTTCAAGTTGTTATAACTGTTCTGGTATATTAAACTATATTAAAAATGTATAGTCAATTATATTAAAACAGTTTTTTAAAATTGTAATAGTATTGTTTTCACTGTATTTTTGATCAAATAAATAAGACTTCTTTCAGAAATCTTACCGACCCCAAACTTTTGAACGACAGTCATCATCATTATCATTATTACTATTACCAAGCACATGTTCGAATAAACTGAAAGTCACAAACATTACGTTGTGTCTATAATTGTGTGTCTCTAATTTCTGTTACAGAAAGTTCAAGTTGTTATAACTGTTCTGGACTATGACAAGATTGGCAAGAACGATGCCATCGGCAAAGTGTTTGTGGGCTTGAACAGCACAGGCACCGAGATCCGTCACTGGTCAGATATGCTGGCCAACCCGAGGAGACCCATCGCTCAGTGGCACGTGCTCAAGCCGGAGGAGGAAATAGATGCCCTGCTGGCAGCTCAGAAAAAATAGAGCAGCCCCGAGACCAACCCCCCCTTCCCAAAAACCTGCCCGTGTAGTGCTCTTTACCCAGTGCGTGTAAATACCTCAGTGATATAAGGATTCATGCACCCTCACTCCTAATTTCTAGTGTCTCGGACCACCCCATTGAGATGTTGTGTTGTTACGTCGGTTTCGACCCCTCGCCCCCTTCCTTCCGTCGATAAACTCTCTCTGTCCTTTGTTGTTTCATCTCCATCCACGACCTTAAAAGTCCCCGACCAAATGCCCCCTTCTTTTAAGCAATATGATCTGTATAGATAGAGCATGACTGGAGGAATTTATTGTACTGTACCACAGGTGTATATATCAGTATGCAGATGAAAATGATTTGTAGTTTATGTGTTTGTATGTTGTTACCCGTTTCCTAAACTGTGTATATCTTGATGTTTTTAATAAGATGTTCTATTTTAAATTATGTAAATGCATAGAAGAGCCAATATTATATATAACGGGATTTAAGAGTTTTACCTTATTGCATTCCACTAAATTATACGCTATATCTCTATATAAATATTTACGAGTTAAAGAATTCCAACCTGCAAAACGCTAGTGGAGGTACACTCACACTCACGTAAAGGACGGTTTGCGCTTCATGTTTACGTAAAAAAAAAGCTTACAGATGTACCGTACACGATAAACACACACTGAACATGAAGGCCATTAACTAATATGGTTTCATGGTATAAATATAATATGCTGCTGACAATTATACAAGCACATGATTTCGTAAGAACTTTTTGTACAAATTTATCAAACTGAGGGACCTGTATGCTTCGCTTAAACCACTTTAATCGAAGGAATTCTTCTTACTTGATGAAGACCAATCAGCCTTTTCTTTTGATTTCTCATACGGTGATGCTGTTCAATTTTATTAAAACGGGTCCCCGGTTTGCTTCTTTCTTGTTTTCTGTCCTTCGATTCCCGAATCTTCTCGAATCCAAGTTGGCGTCTTCGCGAAACCGTAAATTGACCATTTATGGGACAGTCTCAAGCTGTAGCCATCGTGTCCTTGAAGCTTGAATTTGTGAATCAGTTTCCTTTTCTCGTCATCTGACTCGTTTCGTTGAGGAATTTATGGTTCAGCCTCCAAAAAAAGGAAACCAGGAGTTTTGACTCCAGCTTTAAGACAACTATTTTTTAGATTAAGTCAACGTCTGAATATTTTTGGTAACTGCATGATTTTTTTTTACGATCTTTGCTAAAGGCCGGGTAACGGGGGGATTTATTTACACCGGGGCGTCTTTCAAGAGACTCCCTTGCCTTCAATCAGAAGTAATCAAATGTTGTGGGACGGAAGCTTTTGAAGTGGTCGGTCCCAACGAATCGATAGTGATGAGGGAAGGAGGAGAGGCGAGCTTTTAAACTCTGCCATTGTTTTCAGGGAGGTACAACTCCTCCCTCCACTCACACGCCACTCGGATAGTGGTTGTAGCTTTGGGGAACAATGTATTTTGGCCGCAACGGTGCCCTAAACAGCAGTTTTTGCTTTCTGTTGCCTTTTCACAGTGACAATAGAGTTAGCCATGCTTAACTGCCAATCCCTTCCCCCGTGGCTACTGTTTTGCACTGTACAGTCTAGGAACGGACAATTGCTTGTCGAGAAAAGTCCGTTCAGTCTATAGCGCAAGAAAGCGAACCGGCCACCGACCGGTTTGGACACCACGAGCATTAGCGAATCTTTAACAATAACCGTAAAAGTTAATGGTCTGTACAGGTGATAATATTCTAATGTCCTTTACTACGGGTCTAACAAGAGGGCGAGTAGACGTTTAGTCCATTAAATCCATGAGTTATCTTGGAGGAACCTCTCGCGTACACTAGATGCTAGCTTTAGGAGGAGTTTCTAAGTGTTTTCAATGTTACTGTGTAGGTAATAGCACTGTTACTTAAAAATAAAAGGAGAAAAAAAGCTATTCGTCATTCCATAGGAGTCTTTAGGGACTGAGTTGTGTATCACTGTGACTGCGGTGTGTGCTTAGCGTTGTAGTTTTCAGTAGGTAGCCGCCATCTTGTACAATAGTGACGTTGTGCTGCCATCCCCCATCACACCGCGAGAGTACAAAAGAGAGCGACGGTTTCTGATAACTGTTACAGAGTGCGCGCTCGCGGGTCAATTCACAGCATTTTGTTGAGCACTGTGCAATGCTTGTATGTTCATTCTCTAGTGTTTAAACGGGCGGCATCTCTCAGTAGGGGACAAAAAAAGCACCCTATACAGCGAGACGATGTATCCATTGAGCGTAGTCTGGTTAGGTCACAGCACACGTGTGTAGTTTGGAGCTCAACATCTGTAAACTTGTTAAGGATTCCTCC